>NW_026731633.1:217500-304126 GCF_028476545.2 Physella acuta
CAGGTTTTATAATTTTCTTTAATTAATTTAAATTGACCCTTAAAATAATTACAATTTTTAATTTTGCTGCTGACTATTTTGTTAATGGGTATAACATTTACCAGTTTACGATATTTATTTTAAGACGATACATTTAACTTATTTGATATTTGTTGTGAATGCTATTTTAGTATACTAAAACTTTGGACAAATAATTTCAATATCACATCAGTCTTATTATCGCTAGTAAATTTTGGACACAATGCAAAGTCCTTGTTCCCATGAACATTTTTTATTGCACATTTCAAACACAACATTAGAAAGTCTTAGATATAATAGTGTTGAAACTATATTGCTATTAACATATCGATCACATTTCTAAATATTTTACGACATCAGGTTTTACAGCCAAAGACATGTACACTTTTTAGTTGAAACATACATTAAATATCGTTTAACGTATTCTATGTGAAGATGTGTTTAGAACCTACCGTTCTATGAAGCGGTTTATTCAATTGAACAGAACACTTTTATACAAGTAAATAATTTTTGAAAACGGAATGTATGCTTGATACATAAAAATAGACCTATTGAATATTATCATGTATAGTGTAGAGGTTATAGAGTAACATAATCGTCATATGTAAATGAGTTTTGCGAAGATATAATTTCGTTAACATTATTCTGAGCCTTTATAAGCGAGTGATGGATCTTTTATTAATGTTAATATTGGCAGTTCAAGGTACTTTTGATTTAGTACAAACTGTTAAGTATTAGTATAATATAGGCCTATATATATATATATATATATATATATATATATATATATATATATATATATATATATATATATATACATAGGCCTATATTTATATAGGCCTATATATACATTTTGCATATAAACGTATAGATATGCGTGTTGGTGTTTCAGTGCAGGATCTTAATCAAAAAATATTTATAATTTAAAATCTACATACGATGCTTATACAAAGATTACACGGTGTTAGAATATAAATGTATATAATTGAATTGGTACTGAAGTTACATACTATTTACATTCTATAACTTAACCCTCAGTACACGAGTTGCTGTGTGATGAATCAAGCTTCACATATTCTGTAAAGAACACCAGTGACTTCGTTCTCCTCCCATATAGTGAATCATACACCAAGAGTAACCTTATGTGTGCTGTCGAATGTTCAAAGAAGAAAAATGATTGTTATAATTACATGTATGACACGGTCAGCAAAACGTGTACACTAGGTAGGTAGAGTACATTATTATCATGTGCAATTGCAAGCGCTTATATGTGTTAAATTCGTATTGATTTGTAGGTGTTATAGTTTTCCACTTCCATGTAAATAATTTTAATAGTATTATTTACAACTGGCCTTTTTGTCTGCAGGCTACTGGCTTCTCCCCGTGTCTGCCCTCAACACGTCCCAACCAGCAAGCACCACCAGACTTTACAGCAGGGGAATGTACTGCAATGTACAAGAGTTGGTGACGCCTGTAGGAAATGGGAGGATGAGTTCGTGTAACACGGCGGCTTGTAAAGGTTTGTAGGACTAATTGTTCAAAATGTGGCTGCGGTTCAAAGTTATGTTCAAAGTCTTGTCGTTGCAATCCATGCGCTAGAACAACGAAGCCAAACCCGGGCTAAGTGTTCTGAAATAAAATTCGACCCATTTAGGAGTTATGTGTTCTAATTAATAAAGGTACAAATGTCAGTAGTACATAGTATTCCCTCACTCACACACACTCATGCCCATATATGTTGAATATAATATGTATATATTTTGCCACGCTTGTACGTTGCAGGGTTTATAAGTTTAGGCAATGAATCTATCATAGTAGCCAAGCCTCCAGACGTCTACAGATCCTGTAAAGATGTGAAGAACTCCACAAAACCAAGACAACTGGTCCAACTGTCGTCTGGTCTTGTCGTCATGTGTGACACAGTGACAGATGGAGGGGGCTGGACAATTTTTCAACGTCGTGTCACTGGGATCGTCGACTTCTACAGAAACTGGACGGAGTACAAGAACGGATTTGGAGATTACGGCATTGGTAATTTCTATCTGGGCAATGAAAACATTTACTGTCTTGGCTTAAAATACCCCCAAGCGATTCGTTTCGATATGTCTTATCAGGGATACAACTACTACGCCAGTTATTCTAAATTTAGCTTTGGTTCAGAAAGTCAGGGTTATAGAATGTATGTCGGTGGCTATTCAGGCACGGCCGGGGACTCACATTCCTACTCAAACAACATGAAGTTCAGCACTTATGACGCTGACAATGACGTAAATTCCTTTGTAAATTGCGCTTCCATGCTCCATGCCGCCTGGTGGTACGTTGGATGCCACTGCACAAATCTAAACGGCCTCTGGGGTAGTAGAGATTTTGCCATGGGATTGAACTGGTACATTCTCACTGGGAACTATGACAGTGTCAGTAGCTGCGAAATAAAAATAAGACAACTGATGTAGAATAACATTAAAATAAACTTGAACGTCCGTTGAACTAAAGAAGGATAAAAATAAAGTTGAAAGTCAAACACTATATTTTGCAATAAGATTAAAGTGTGAAATGTAAAATACAATAAAAAAAAACCAAACTGTAGTTTAATCACTGATTGCTGATTACGAAATTGTTCATTTAATCTGGGCGATTAAGCTACGGTACCTACATTTCTAATTAATACATTTTATTTACCTAAGTAAATGTGCTTTAAACAAAAAGAAACTAAATCTGGTACCATAGAGTATACTGCATGCAAATTTGTGCAAAAACATCAATTAAAGGAGAATGAAAAAATAGTTAAAATCAACCATGTTATTATTATTTTATAGAATGTACGATGTTACACCTTTTTAAAGGTTTACCGAGAACTAAATGTTTCGCTGCTAAAAGAAAGTATTTTTTTTTGTAATAATGCATCACATATTTTAACAATTATTCGCTCTCTTTAATGTGCTGTTTAAAATTGATATTGTCTTTAATCAGATTATTTTACTCTCTACTAGATTTATTATTTAGTGACCTTATTTTCATTTAATATTCGAAAAAAATAATGTTACTTTTACATACATCATTTGCATTTTCTAATTGTGTTAGTTTCACATTCATTTTTTAAAAATTCAATATATTCAAACAAAAAAAGAATGTAAATGCTTCAAATAAATTCTGAGCAGTATTTACAATATTTAGTTGCATTTTTCTCCAGTATTTAACAATTCAGTCTCTATTCTAAGTCTGTAAAGTAAATGTGCGCAACTTTAAGCACTTTAATTATGTATTATACTCATGTCGTAGCTTATAAACATGTTTGAGCCACTTTAAAATGTAAATTGTACTTAAATCACGGTGTCTACAGTTTAATGATCAAAGTACTTGAAAATTTTCGCCCACCAGTAAAATAAAACTGCATCAAAACAGCAGATTGGGGGTCATCCATGTTTGACATCCACACGGTGGAGGGAGGTTGTCCGAAAAAAAAATCGACTTTCGTGGACGCGTTTTGACTGGGGGGAGTGTCTTCGGGTGAATGTAGAATTAAAGCACAAAATAAGCACATTAGATAATTTAAAAAAAACGAATTTTTCAAAATGCATGTAATATGAACATTATTCATTAAATCGGCAGTTCTCATGATCAATGCATCATACATGTAGCTGTATACCTCCCGCCCAAGAAAAAGAAGCGATTTTTCTAAAAACAATTCAAGGAATTTCAAGTTTATTTTTAAACATTTCAAACGATTGTATCTAAATCATAGTAGGCCTACATCATTTTTTTGTGTGTCAAAGCCTAAGATCATGTTGATCTAGGTATTATTTGTAAAAAAAAACAACCTCAAAATAACCACGTTAAAATTAAATATAATGTGCTCGCTTGGTCAGGTGTGTAGGGCTAACGGTCAGCGCGACCACAAAAAAGCGGAGAGGCGGTTTGTTATGGAAACACATGCAGCATAAATTTGAGTAAAAGTTATATAATGATGTCACGTTGATTAGCCAAATTTACCTCAACCCATATAGTCGTTGATAGCTATAAAGCCACAAATGACAGTAAAAAGTTCGTCTCGGCATCTTCAATTAAAAAGAAAATTTATGACTGTCTACAATCTCTGACTATATGAAAAATAGTGGGTAAAAAAGCCTTTATAATTGATAAGTAGGGTACACTCCAGCGCAATCACTCTTTCAATAAAGAACAATTTTAGCACTTTCACACTGCAAGTTTAGACGCCTTAGACGTACGGACATCTTGGAGATGTTTAACTCCCAATTATTATTTAGGCCTAGTAATGGATGTTACCGAGAATATCAATCCCTGTTTTACATTTTCAGTTAATGTACGCATTGTATGTACAAGACTTAGTAATTGTGCAGCATGTTCTGAGAGGTCTGTTAAATTTTTATGGACGTTCACAAAGGGGGGGGGGGGATGTTCTTCGAAAGTGGACGCGTGTGGACTGGGGGGACGGGGAAGGGGGTGGGATCTAAAATCCTAAATTTTTGTGGACGTCATTAATGGATGACCCCTTGAAGAATAGATTTACAATCAAACACAAAATGATGATCCACTAAACTAACTGTAATTTTTTTAAATTAAAATTGTTTTCTATAGGTGCTTTTTATAAAACTAGATGATCACTTCAATTATTTGTTAAATGCAAACACACATTTAAAAAGTTTCACAGAAGTCAAACCAAGATTGAAAGGTGGTTTGACCGTGTTGGTAGTACTTTATTGTATTCTTTGTCCTTCTAAAACCTAAGTGTTTTTTTTTTCTACATTTGATGATTTATTCAATAAATATAGTTGTTTCATCTTTGTTAGATATTGTGTTTTTATTTTGTGGCATAAATCATGTATAAAAGGTATCTCTGGATTTTGTATTTAGATTTTAGATAAATCAATTTTGTAATTTATTTGCTACGAACTCAATTTAGCATTGAGTTGTGTATATCTGGGAAGCGAACGCTATACCAAGCACAGAGAGAATTGTAATCACGGGAAAAAAGTTAAGCAACATGTATCTTGTTCGCGCTGTGTTCTTATACAAGGTTATATGTGTTGCACAAAATGACTACACGGCGGTTAAAAACTACTGCGCCATGTTTTTAGTAATGCAACTCTGTTTAAAAAAAATTAAAGCACTGAAGAAAAATAATCACAAACAAACGTTTTAATAACGAGATTAGTTTCGATATGTCTTACAATGGAAATAACTAGCTTTGGTTCTGAAAGTAACGTCTTCTTTGGTGTAATCGGATGTTCATGTGTAGGTGTGTTGACAGATAAGCGAGAGCTGATAATAACATATGTGTGGTAATGATACGACAACCACACACAACAAGTACCACAATTACAACCACATAAACATGTATCACCATTACAACCACATATAACATGGATCACAACGACAGTCACATATACAGCATGAACCATTACAACAATCGCTTAAATGGCATTATCAAAGTAAAATTCAAAGCAAATCCCCACTTCACCCTTACCACTCACTAATAATTGCTATGAACTCAAGATCAGAAGTCTTTTCATACCGTTTCATATAACAAGATCTTTTTATCACAGCCCGATAGAAATAGCAATGAATAATTTATTCTTCACGGACCGCTGAACTTAATCAAGTGGGATTGGACTGACGTGTATAGATCACCATCAATAACACGAGTTTTTTTTTTGTTTCAACTAAACCACTCAACTACTTTACGTTTCAATGATATTGGTTAAATGTATGCCAATGGATACTTTTAAAACAATTGATAATTGCATTTTAGTAAGCACCTTTGAAACAATTTTTACAACACGTGAATAAAAAACTCAGATAATTCAAAATTTATTTAATTAAATTTAAAAACGGATGTAGTGAGTAGCTGACTGAATAATGTCGCACAAAATGAAATTTGTTAAGAAGGCTTCAACACTCTTTTCTCTTTATTTCATTTTCTTCGGGATAACGTAATTTACAATATAGAACTAAAATCAATTAATTTATAAAGCGTTTTGTTCTTGTAGAAAAAACAGTTGTTTGAGAAAAACAATAATAAAGTCGAAGCTTATGCTTCAGTTAATTTAAAAAAAAAAATCTAAATTAATATAGTTGAATGTGGCAACAAAGGTAGAACGCAGTCGTTTTTATGAGTGAGTGTTGTTGCAGGCGATGCATGAAGTGTCTAGAATAATCTTTTGTATTACGTAATTTGCCTAGGAATGCTTTTTCTAAGAACTTGTCCATTCGTGACGAAAATGTAACTAAAATAGTCACGACAAATTGTTAAAAGATACATGAAATATGAATTCATTTTAACACTGCTAGTTTTCCTGCTATCGATTTATTTCCAAACCATTTCTATTTAACTATTTAACATGATGCTACCACCCGCCATCTATTCCTCTACACGTTTACAAGAGACATTACGTAACTCATGAAAATGTCTGATAAGAAAGAGTTAATCATTGTACGCCAAACGCAATATACTGCGTGTATTCGTGTGAAGCTGATGGGAATAATTAATGGGATTTCTTCATAATATAGAAAATTGTAGCCTTTGTATTTTTTTTTTAATAAAACCGGCTCACTGAACGTGGTCAACCAGTCAAATAAAACATTCCATTGATGTGACTCAAGAAAAATGAAACATTTTTCTCTACACTAAAACAAAAATGATTTGCAAAAACAAATTGCGATTCGATTGTAATATACGTTAGTGGTTTGGTGCACACACACTTATACACACACACACACACACACACTTACTTACTTACTTACTTAATCCTCATCACTCCCTGTGGAGTATAGGGCAACAACAAATCTCCGCCATTCCACCCTGTCCTGGGCGAGCCACTTTAGTTCATGCCAGGTTTTGCCAGTAGCCTGTACTTCTTCTTCCATCTCCCTCCTCCATGTTCCCAGTGGTCTTCCTCTACTTCTCTTTCCGGGTGAGTTCCACTTCAGCGCCATGTTGGGGAGTCTTTTTTTGCTCATGCGTAGGACATGGCCCAGCCATCTCCATCTCCTCGTTCTAACTTCTGAGACAATGTCGTTTAATCCTGTCCTTCGCCATATTTCCTTGTTCGGGACTTTGTCGTCCCACTTTATCCTGAGGATGCGTTGGAGGGATCTTCTTTCAAAGCCTCTGAGTCGGCTGTCTACTTTCTTGTTTAGTTTCCATGACTCTGCAGCATAGAGGAGTACAGAACGTACATTAGACTTATAGATCCTTATTTTAGTTCTCTGCTGCAGTGAGGATGATTTCCAGATCTTAGCGAGTCTGTTGAAAGCTTGTGCTGCCATTGCTATTCCGGTGGCAATTTCTTTCTCCATGCTGCCATTTGCTGATATATAGCTGCCGAGGTACTTAAAGTCTTCGACCTCTTCTAGCTCTGCTCCATTCACAAAGGTCTTGAGAGCACTTTTGGTTTTTATTTTCATTAGCTTGGATTTTCCACACACACACACACACACACACACACACATATATATATATATATATATATATATATATATATAGCCTATATGGTTCCATGTCCTGGTATCTTTTGTCCTTGAGATCAATTGTCAGTGAGATATTTTGTCTGAGATATTTTGTCTGAGATCATTTGTCCTGAGATCATTTGTCCTGTCACCGCCTATATATATATATATATATATATATATATATATATATATATATATATATATATATATATATATATATATATATATGTATATATATATATATACTATAATATCTTTTTTATGCTTAACTAGACTTACTATTATACTAGTAAAGTGAGCTTACTAAAGGTTCAAAAAATGTATACAAGTATTAGTAAGTTATCCTTTTCAACCTAGCATACCGTGTGGAACAGTGGGATTGTCTGTTCTGGGGTGGTCATGTTGGGATTGTGTTGAGGTGGTGAAGGTGTGGTGGAGGTGTTGTGGTATTGTGCTGGGGACGGCGTGGTAGCATTAATTGTACTAGGGATGATAATTAATTACAGGGGTCGCATACCAATGACTCGCAATCTCTAGTTTCTGATAAATCTAAGTATGGATCTGAGAATCAATGAGCCTGCGCTCAAGTACATGCAATATTAAGATATTATTCGACCCTCGAAATAACCGGTTAACGCCCATGGCAGTAATTTAATTGGGTTTAAAAAAAAAAAAAATTTATAAGAGAATGAACCAGCTCGTGTTTCAGATGAAACATTTAGCGCATATGAGGCAGATTTATTAGTAACTATTCGTTTTATTTCACTAAGAAAAGATTAAATTATGTTACAAAAACGTTACATTGATTTCAACATTGATCCTGCATGAAGAGAAAAAAATAAGAATGAATTGGACTTTGGATATAAAGATGTTGGCATTTAATTTAGGCACAGACATGGCCACTTTAATGGATATTTTGATAATCCTGATAGTTACCAATCAAGGTAATATTTATCTAGAGTTTATATAAGTTAATTACATCTTAAGGATATAGGTAAATATATACATATGTATATATTATATATATTTATAAATATATACATATATATATATATATATATATATATATATATATATATATGTAGATAAAACTACTAGCAATACGCACGGCATTACCAAGACATGGCATGAGTTCAGTCCAGAGGCGTAGCGACCCTTCCCGGCGCCCTGGGCGAACTTTCAATTTGGCTGCCCCCCCCCCTTTATATATATATATATATATATATATATATATATATATATATATATATATATATATATATATATATATATGTATGTGTATAATCGTGTGTGTTTAAGTGTGTGTGTGTATAAGCGTGTGTGTGTAAGCGTGTGTGTGTGTGTGTTAGCGTGTGAGCGACAGTCCGGACAAGGTTTAATAATTTCAGTGTATGTTTTTCGCTCCTTAAAACTTTACGTAAAATTGAATTCCCATTAAGATGCTTTTTTCGTTTTACAAAAGATTAGAAATTTCAGAAACAAATATGCCTGATCTGAGTTAAAGGGTGGTTTGTAGCAAACGCTAATTTGTTTAGACCAGCCTTTTATGTTCTATTTTTGGAACGATCTCTTTTGTGATATGGTACATGGTTGGTTTATAAGTGTGTTAGAATAAGGACAAACAAGTGACATACAAGAGCAACTTTTCAGAAACATGTATTGTTCGCATTGGAATACGACATGGGTATTTCGTTTACTGGTTGATGGTATAACGAAACAAGCTAAAGGAAACAAACTGGAATCCAACGGATGTTAACAGCTCGAAGTCTTGGATTTCGCAGTTTTTAAAAGTAATTTGCATTACATTCGGCCTAGAAAGTTTTATAGATTTCATAGCGTACATCTTAATAAGTATCGGGATTTATAGATCAAAACAACATTTGAATGAAAGAGTTCATTTCTTCATATTCTAAAGTTGGAAGATGACGCCATTGGTTTTGTGTACTTTCTATAGTTTAAAACATTTGACGTCATTGTTTTATACGTTCTCGGAACGACCATGAACACTTTTCTGGTTGCAAGCTTTAATGTGTTTATACAGTCGAATAAGCATTTTTTAAAAGTTTCCTTCTTTAAATAAAATGTATTTTATACATTTAAAACATCACCATATTATTTTCAACAAAGGCTTATATATTTATGTTCTCCATATATCGCTGAACATACTGATTATATGCCTAAAAAATGTCGCGGACAGAGAGAGAGAGAGAGAGAGAGACAGAGAGATACAAAGAGAGAAAGAAAAAGAGAGAATTGCGCACATGGGCTTTTATATATTAGAATTTAAGAACAGTTTTTTTCTCTTAAAAGTCTCTTTGGACAAAACATTTCAATGTCGAATCAGTCTTTTTATCGCGTGTATGTTTCTGGCATATGTTAAAGTCCTTAATAGTTTTTACTGCACATTTTAAACACACGATTCAATGTCTAGGATAGTCGTGTTAAAACTCTATCGATCACATTTCTAAATAGCTCATGACATCAAGTTTTTAGCCAAAGGCGTACATTTTTTAATTGAACCATTCATTTAATATCGATTACTATATTCTATGTGAATGTGTTTTTAGAACCTTCATTTAGAGAAAATATAAAGCGATTTATTCATATGACGGAAGACTTTTATACAATTAAATAACTTGTAAAACCAGAACCCATGGATAGGCCTACATAAAAATAGTCCCATCGATTATTATCAGATAAAGTGTAGAGGGTATAAAGTAACCAAGTCATTACATTAAAATTAATGTCGCAATAGTCTAATTTCGCTGAAATTTTTCTAAGCCCTTACAAGAGAGTGATGGATCTTTTATTAACGTTAATTTTTGTAATTCAAGGTACATTTGATTCAATACATGATGTTAAGTATAAAAATAAAAATTATATATATATATATATATATATATATATATATATATATATATATATATATATATATATATATATATATGTATGTATATATGTATATATATATATATAAATATAGGTTTAAGCGTAGGTATATGTATACGTATGATGTATCTGTGTGTGTTGAAGTTTATAATCGTAGTCAAGTGTGTTTGCTTTTATATCTGCAAACGATTTTTATTTTCAAAATATAACACTATATATTTGATTATAAATTTATATATTTAGTTTAGTTCTAATGCTAAATGGTCTTTACATTTTATAATTTAACTTGCAGTACACGAGTCGTTATGTGATGAAACAAATTCCACATATTCTGTAAAGAACACAAGTGACTTCGCGCTTGTCCCACATAATGAAACATACCAAACAAAGAGTAACCTTATGTGTGCTGCCAAATGTGCTGAGAAGAAAAATGATTGTTATAATTACATGTATGACACGGCTAGCAAGACTTGTACGTTAGGTGGGTTGAGCCTATATGAACTATATTCGTATTGATTCGTTGGTGTTATAGTGTTAAAATTTTCCTCTTTCATGTTTAATAATTTTAATATTTTTTTACACCTTGCCTTCATTCATGTCTGCAGGCTACTGGCTTCTCCCCGTGTCTGCCCTCAACACGTCCCAACCAGCAAGCACCACCAGACTTTACAGCAAGGGAATGTACTGCAATGTACAAGAGTTGGTGACGCCTGTAGGAAATGGGAGGATGAGTTCGTGTAACACGGCGACTTGCCTAGGTTTGTAAATGTGCGATTTGTATCTTTATACCGAATGCCATCTATTTTTACTTTTACAGGGATAGGACCGCGACATGGATTAGATAAGGCTAAAATAATATTGTTACAGATAGGCAAACTGATATGTTATGTTTGTGAAGGAATAGTAAAATAAGAGATTGAGTTACTGTAATAATTCAAAAAGCTAATTCTTACGTTAGCTGGTCCTATCTATATATATAATTATATTCTGGGAGACGTTAGAAAACAAGCTGTAAGCGCGCCGAGCAGTCCCCTCTTTTCCTCTCTAGGCCTATCGCAACCACCCCCACACCCACATGGTCTGGTGAGCTGTAGTTCACGCTAAATGTTTACATCGTAGAGCCGGGTTTAGTGACGGCTATTAGGGGCAGATAATTTAGTTTAAAACAATTTTATACTTAGGGGAAGTAACTAAGTGGAGAAGCTTTCACGTGGGTGGGGGTGGGGTAGGGGTTGGGGGAAAGGAGGGTTTTAGTGTTTTAAAGCACATATTTTCAGTGGCAGCTTTGGTACTGCCGAATTCACAAATTATGAATTGCTGAAAAGTAGAAAATAAAACAACTAAATAGCGGCGTATGATACGCCGCTGGTCGGCTCGTATTTCATACTGTAGCTTATTTAACGTCTATGGAACATTAAATAATTTAAAAATAAAATACTTAAAAAAACTTTTTAAAAAACCACGTTTTTCTTGTGGACTAAAAAGTAGAAAATAAATTTTTCTTTTGTGCTTCCTCGAGCTGTGCAAGTTCTTGTGATGACTGACAAAAAACGTGGGTACGTTCTCCATCAAATTTCCCGACCCATCTGCCCGACCCACGTTTTTTGACCGCTTCTGACAATAATGCTGGCGATTGGTTCAATTTTTAATCGCTTACCTAATTCTCACCTTCCCCCTTCTAATAGCTTTACAGCAATGTTTCTTCTAACACGATTTTTTTCACGAAAATTAACAATCTTTATCATTCTAGTGAAAGATTGAAAGAGGTGGCCAATGAACCGCTCATTACATTTTTTAAATGCCAAACAATCAATACAAATATTTCAGAAAATTTAAATCATTTTTACTCACAGGCTCGGTAAATGTAGGAAACCAATCGGTTCTTGTAGCCAAAAGTCCAGACGTCTACAGATCCTGTAAAGATGTGAAGAACTCCACAAAACCAAGACAACTGGTCCAGCTGTCGTCTGGTCTTGTCGTCATGTGTGACACAGTGACAGATGGAGGGGGCTGGACAATTTTTCAACGTCGTGTCACTGGGATCGTCGACTTCTACAGAAACTGGACGGAGTACAAGAACGGATTTGGAGATTACGGCATTGGTGATTTCTATCTGGGCAATGAAAAAATTTACTGTCTTGGCTTAAAATACCCCCACGAGCTAAGATTCGACATGTCTTACAATGGAAACAACTATTACACCCGCTATTCAACATTAAGCTTTGCGTCAGAAAGCCAGGGCTATAAAATGTCATTTAGTGGCTATTCAGGAACGGCCGGTGATTGCCATTCCTACTCCAACAACATGAAGTTCTCAACGTATGACGTAGACAATGACCTCTCATTCGCTAACTGCGCAATCTATCACCATGGTGCCTGGTGGTACAACTCCTGCCATCGAACACACCTGAACGGCAGGTGGGGGGGTAAAGCAGGTGCGGAAGGTCTGAGCTGGCAGGACGTTTGCGGTCTGTTTGACAGTGTTGATAGTTGTGAAATGAAAATAAGACCATTGAAGTAGGTAAAATTTAAAACAACCTTAAAAGTGAAATAGAACCATGATGAAACGGTTTTAAAGTTATAGGCTTTTAAGATAAGTGAAATTGAGTAAGCTACCTTTTAGTAACCTACGATTATGATAGGATACGTTTAAATAAAAAAATTTCAATCTAAACGTAAACGATATTGAAATTATTGTGTTCACACAAACGCATGAACAGAGAGACAGAAAGATTGTAAAAAATTGTCGAAATCTAGATTTTAATTTTGTGCCTGGTTACTATGCCTTCTAAATTCCTTATGCGAGACAGTAACAATCACCTGATTCTGGTACGTTTAGTTAAAATATACAATATATGATAATGTATTAAAATGATGCATTATTGTTAATGGTAATATATTAACAATTCACTTTTTAGTAATGTTACTTGTCCTTATTTCATGTTTTTAAATTGCTATTTTAAATGTATTTATATATTTACCACAAATTATAAACTAATTATACAATTGCAATTGCAATATATTTGTAATACTATGTTCAACATTTTTATAAAGCAACATTTTCATATAGTGCACGTTTATTACTCACAACAGGAACGTTTTAAAATTATATCCGTGTTAACTTTTGCACAACAAATATTTTGTAGACAATAAAATCAATACCATTATATTAAATTAAATAATTTACCTAGTTAAAGTTATTCTTTGATGTTCTAAATATACATATTTCCTTCTCAAGCAGGTTGGTTCAGTTTTCAAGGCAGACTAGACTACCCATTATTCTTAAATAACCGTGGGTTTGGGGGGTCATCCATTAGCGACGTCACGTTTGTTTGGCGATTTTTATCTTTCCCATCCCCTCCCTACTATGACCCCACATTCAAAAAGTCCTCACACCTAAGGCAACGTGTCATTGTCTTCTAAAAACACCTCTTTCGACTGAACATGGGTCTGAACACACTAACAGGTCAACTCTACTTCCTTAGACCAATGTCCCGCCAAGTTGCCAAGTCCCGATAGGCAACTTTATCATTCACATCTTTAAAAAAAATTGAAAAAAAATATTTGACGTAGTGTGTGTCGAATTCGTACCAGCCGCATGATAACTATTACACTATCATCTCAGCTATCTAAGCACTTCCGTTTAGGTGAAGAATTAGTGGAGTACTTTACGTAGATCGAGAGTAAGCGTAAGAAATTTGAGTTACGCGAATCGGCCATATTACTTAAACGTACATTTTATTCCAAATTAGTCAATTTCATAGCTAAACAAACAATGATTTATATAGAATAATTAAGGCCTGAAATAGTTTAGTATAGAAACTCATTATTGGCATTGATTCTAGAGCTAGAAACTACGGCTGTCTTAAAACTATTTTTCCCGTAACAATAGCTCTAGGTCTTGATCTCTAGATCTAGAATATTACGCACTTTTATGCACATTTTATTTGGCGTTCACTTGGTGAGCAATTCTTTTTTATTCCTTTTTTAAAAGTTTAAGTATTTAAAATGGATTAAAATCATGTCTATATCCTGAGTTGCCATCCCCTGTTGTTTCATATAAAAATATTAAAGAAAGTTTACGGGAGATCACTCACGGTTTATTTTAACAAGATTCGAGCGATTTCTTGTAATCGGAAGTAGTACTTACTGTGCATTTTGTTTCTCAAAAACCGGTAACTTGAGTGCCATTCTATTAGTAAAATACTTAAACGTCTCCGCCAACTTTTGAACTATTTCTGATTAGAGGCGTAACTACATTCTTAGGAAGACTATAATTTTGGTGCAGTTTAAGTTAGGCAGATGGAACTACATGCATTAGTGTATGATTATTGTTCCGTAAATAGAACTTTATTTTTGGTTTCTTCATCTGCTAAAAGATGTCTTTACTTCGCCACGGAAAGTATTTTTTTATTTAATTTTATTACTAGACTTGTGGTCTTAAACTTATAGGGTACGGATATTTTATACTGGTAATTTTATTAAAATTCAATTTTATTGGACAAACGTTTACGTTATAATGTTTCCATTATAAATTTGTTGAATAAGTCTAATTTGGTTACTCGCTTAAAATGTGTGTACTGTGTTAAACTTAAGTTGATTGAATGTGTGATTTTTAAAAAAAGTTGTATTTAGATATTTGGTTTAGTAAGGATTAGTTAACTGTGTGCTGATGATGTTTGGATTAATTAATTAACTTTTATGTAAACTTTAATGCTTACAAGTCTGTTCTGCGGGTGGCATTGCTTGTGTCTGTATCGAACCAATCTTTATTCTGTGTAAGTTAGTGTATTCTATCATTCAGTTTGGGCAATGGTCTGTTTACACGCATGTGTGTACGATATCATAATAATGTCCTTTTATTGTAATCGGATGTTCATGTGCATTTGTGTTACAGATAAGCGAGAAAGGATAATTACATATGTGTGGTAATAATACGACAACCACACACATCATTTGCCACATTTACAACCGCATATACATGTATCACCATTACAATCACATACAGCATGAACCATTACAACAATCGCTTAAATGGCATTACCAAATTAAACTTCAAAGCAAATGCTCACCACTCCCTTACCACTCACTAGTAATTGCTATCAACTAGAGATCAGAAGTCTTTTCATACAGTTTCGTATAAAAAATTTCTTTTATCCAAACCCGATGCAAATAGCAGCCAATGCATCATTTATTCTTCACGGATCGCTGAACTTACTCGAGAGGAATTGGACTGACGTGCATAGTTCACTTTCAATAACACAAGCTTTTCTTTTAAATAAATCACTCAACTACTTTACGTTTGAATGATATTGGTTAAAGGCATATCAATTAATACTTTTGAAACAAATAGTAATTACATTTCAGTTTACACATTTTAAACATTTTTCTACATGAGACTAAAATACTCAGTTTTAATTCTAAATTGATTAAATTAAATTAATTAAACAAAAAGAATGTAGTGAGTAGCAGACAGAATAATGTCGCACACAATGTAGTAGTTTGATAAGAAGGCTTCAATACTCTTTTCTTTTTATTTAATTTTCTTCGTCCTAACTTAAATTAAAAAAGAAAATCAATTAATTCATAAAGCGATTTGTTCATGTAAAAAACAAGTGTTTGAGAAAAACAATAAAGTCGAAGCTTATGCTTCAGTTAATTTTTTTAAAAAAATCAAAATTATTATAGCTGATTGTGGCGACAAAGGTAGAAAGCAGTCATTGTTTTGATCGAGTTCGTTACAGGCAATGCGTGAAATGTAAGGAATCATCTTTTGTATTTCGTAATTTGCCTAGAAATCCTTTTTCTAAGATTTTTTTCCCTTTTGTGACGAATATGAAACTAAAATAGGCACGATTATTTGTTGAAAGATACCTGAAATATGAAACCATTTTAACACTGCTAGTTTTCCTGCTGTCGAGTTATTTCTAAACCATTCCTATTTAACTATTTAACATCGTGCTTCCACCCGCCATCTTTCCTCTACACGTTTACAAGAAGCATTATTCAGCTCATTAATATGTCTAATAGGAAAGAGTTAATCATTGTACACCTGATGCAATATATCGTGTATGGGAATAATTAATGGGATTTTTTCACATTGTAGGACATAAAGCTGTAGCGTAGGCCTACATGATTGAAAGGCTCAAATGAGCGATTTTGTTTTTTTATAACGGATCACTGAACGTGGCCAACAAGCCACATAAAATTCAATTGATGTGACTCAATAAAAAAATCTTTTTGAAAACCTGAAAGCACTATTAGCCTTCTCAAAGTTGACGTAAATCTTAAGTTTTACAATAGAATAGTCTCAAAACTACTTATATAAAAATACGCCTTTATTTGAACCAAGGGTTCACAACAACGAACGATCGCCAACATGTACCAGGCGCACCAATCGTCTTTGTTAGATGTGAATGTAAATATAGTTGAACCACAAATAGGCCTTGATATGAAGAATTTCAAAAATTGTCCTTTAAAATCAAGTCGAAGTGCTGGATGGGCCCGTTTTCTTCTTTGTCTTCTTCGTTCTTAATGTTTAGTGTTGAAAGGGATCGAGCATTATCTGCCGTTGACTCCGATTTCAAGCTGATTTTTTTTTCGATTTGCTTCCATAGCCTTTGTCCAACCAAGAACAAACAACAAGGTTTGGTTTTGGAGTTGTCTCTCCTAGAAGAGTGGTTGTCTCCAGCTAACGAGCCTCATCTGCCCGAGAGTTCGAATTTGTGACTTTTCGGTTTACCATGAGCTTTACCGACTCGACCACGCCCGTTTTAAAAATAAATCCGGATGGCATAGCAGGAATGGCGCTAAACTGAAAGCCTCAAGGGAAAAAGAAAACAGCTGCGGCCAAATGAGATATTGCGGAGTACAACAGAAAAACATCTGACAAACGCCAGATTCTCTTAGGGGACTGCTTAGAAAATTTTGCAATCCGTAGACAGTTTATTTCATATTCGTTTTCCAGTATTAATAACACCTCCGTGATTATAAAGTTAGTATTATTATACTAGCCATCGTAACCCGTTACACGGGTAATGCTGGTGAATTTTAGATCTCTTCTACCCGGTTTTTCTTTTGGATATTTATCTCCGGGGAACGGCATTTCAAAACTGTCCGGAGGAGGGTGTGGGGATGTGTGGGCGTGTGGGGGGGGGGGGGGTTGTTGGGGGTAGCGGATAGTGGTTTTTCTATATTTTTTTATGAATTACTTTTTTAAAATTTCATTCGGAGGTGAAAGGGGAAGAAATGGTAGAAATGCCTAAAGAAAATGTATATATTTACGGAAAGTGAGTAATGAAAAGAAGTGTAATTCAGCTTTATTAAAAAGTCGTTATCGGAAACTTAGGCTTTTGAAAAATTCAAAGTAGAAAAAGTACCATTTCCGGTTATCGGAAATCGCTCAAAAGTTGATACGGATCTACGATTTTGATAACATACTTACAAATGAAATTTCCTCAACGTAACCGTAACGGTACTCAAGTAATAGTGTTTACACACACATACACACACACACATAGACATACGGACACGATTGCAAAACTATGTTTTTCCCACTCATGGAGGTGTAAAACGTCAACATTTGCAAAAATCTCGATTTTTTTTTTTCACAATTACAAGACTTTCTCTATTCTTTGTATATACGAGAAAGTAAAATTACATTATTTTACAGAGTTTGTCAATTATGGAGATGAATCAGTTCTTGTATCCCAAAGACCAGACGTCTACAGATGCTGTAAAGATGTGAAGAACTCCACAAAACCAAGACAAATGGTCCAACTGTTGTCTGGTCTTGTCGTCATGTGTGACACAGTGACAGATGGAGGGGGCTGGACAATTTTTCAACGTCGTGTAACTGGGATCGTCGACTTCTACAGAAACTGGACGGAGTACAAGAACGGATTTGGAGATTACGGCATTGGTGATTTCTATCTGGGCAATGAAAACACATACTGTCTTGGCTTAAAATATGCCCACGAGATTCGTTTCGAAATGTCTTACAAAGGAAAAAAATATTACGCCAGTTATTCCACATTTAGCTTTGGTTCAGAAAGCCAGGGTTATAAGATGTCTTTTAGTGGCTACTCTGGTACGGTTGGTGATTCTCATGCATTTTCTAACAACATGAAGTTCAGCACCTATGACGTAGAAAACGATGTGGATTCCTCAAAAAAACTGTGCCGCTTACTACCAAGCGGCGTGGTGGTACGCCAACTATCACCGTACCAACCTAAACGGTATCTGGGCAAGTCAGGTGTACGGTACAGGTTTAAACTAGTATGCTATAACATATCAGTACCATAGTGTTGACAGTTGTGAAATAAAAATTAGACCAGTGGTTTAGATACTATATAGTTATGTTTGTATATATATGTATATGTATATATATATATATATATATATATATATATATATATATATATATATATATATATATATATATATATATATATATATATATATATATATATATATATATATATATATATATATATATATATATATATATATATTCACAAACAATCATACGCACACTCAAATACACACACTCACGTACATAGTCACATACACTGAGTCACATATACACATACTTATACATACTGATAGATCACTACACTTACATTCTTACACATACACACACACCATTAAAGTTATCAATTAGTTTTAATGGCAATTAACCATACCGTTTCTAGAAAATTCGAAAAACATTAGCCAGCTGATTTTAATAGTAAAAGAAAGATCGATGATTATATGATCAATATATATGATCGTTTTTAATCTTGAGACTTCCACAAAAGGTTCTTATTTCAAGATGGCCACCGCTGCCATGGCAACCATATTTTCAAAAGAAACACAGATACATGCAAGTATATAGAGCGGGTAAGTAGGTCACCAACCAGTTCTATGGCTCATCCAGGTATTATTGAGCCGTAGAACTGGTTGGTGACCTACTTACCAGCTCTATTTGGACCTCCCATGTATTCATTTCCCTGTTAAAGTTTTACCCACTCAGCCATCCCCAGCAAGAATGACATTTAGTACGTATGTTCAACTAGAATGACATCAGTGTTTATTTTCAACGAGAATGACATTAGTGTTTGTTTGTTCAATTGAGATAATTTGAAGAAAAAACAATATGTTCGTAAGTCTTGTAGTTTACTCAGAAACAAAAAAAAAACCCCACACCGTTTTTAATTTTAAAACTTAAAAACAACTTTTAATCTTAGGCATAGCGAGCGCTAATGCCTTCTCTACAACTCATAAAATTACATATTCCTATATCTAACTAATGCTACTGGTATGTTTATTGTTTATTAGAAGTAGGAAGACACAACGTTAAGTGGTAAATATTTTTAATAGTATTTCTTTTGGTAGATACACATAAGGTTGAAAAGCTCTATAGGCAATAAAAAAATCTCTGGGCTACAGTCTAAATTAACTATGTTTAAGAAAGTAAAATAACTGTGCTTGAAGACCTGCTGCGATACAATAATGTACACTGGCACAATCATGCCCATAGTTGAGACTAAAAAGACACACAGCTCTGTTTAATTTGACAAATTATCAAATATTGCAAATGCTTCAACAAATAAAGAAAGAACATATTCGTTTTTATACAGTGATACAAATGCAAAAACAGAATAAGTGCATAACTAAAGGAATTAAAAAAAAAGTAACTATATTTTATCTTCCCTTAATTCTCACCATTAGTTTTTTTTTGAGACGAGATTGTAGACATTTATAGCATTTTATAGCACTTTTTGAATAGCTTTTGGTTTTTACAACTTTGATGTGTTTTTGTTGTTGCTATTTTAGATAGTGCCAAAAAATGTTTTTAAAATTGTACGGTATTTGTAATATCATGTACAAACTGATGAAAATGTAATTGCATATGATTGCTATAATACATTTAGGCCTACGGTGAATGTTGACACTGTATTTAAAATAATAGTAACTTAAAAATACTGGATTAAATGTAGGAGATATTTGAGCAGAATAAAAAAAAATGTATTCTAGGTAAACTATTTCAATAATTACCTTTAAATATATAAGTGGATATTCATGTTCATGTTGAGTGTTTTTTGTGTTAAGCATATATTTAATTTCTATTCATTTGGCATGAATATAAAACACTCATTGTATTTGTTAAAGTATATTGCAACTTCTTGCAATATAACTACGTACTCTACTCCACCAGCGTGTATTTCTTCTATTTTCTGCTTGTTTTTCTGTTTTCAACAATGTGGGTTTTCTGTCAATAGCCTGAACCACTCCATCGTTCAGTTTATTATGTTGAAGTTGATCATCAGTTTCGTTTTTCAACTGTTTAATTCGCTCTTCAATTTTTCCATCCGTGTTTCTCAAAATAGTCAGCACGTCGTCATATACACCTGTCTCATTATTTTTCTCGGCAAGTAGTTTTATTTTGTTTTCGGCCTGGATTTTCAAATCTCTTAATCTATAAATACCATCTTTATTTTTGTCGTTACTGAGCAATGCTAAGGTATCGTTAACGGTACCAACAAATTTCATGGCATCATGGATGTTATTTTGGAATCCTGCTTGAGTGATGAAGACATCTCTTGAAGCTTTACCTCGCTGGAAGCTCTCCGCATCATACCTAGCGCCAAGCTTTGACAGGCTGTCTACCATCTTTAAGAGGGATGCTCTTTGTTTTCCTGTCTTGTCAATGTCTTGTGTCATGTTGTCGAACAGCAGAACTCTTCTACCGCACTCCTCACTTAAGGTCGCAAAACCACCGATCTGTTCACTGCACCATTCCGGAAACGTTTGATCCTCGCCTTCATTATCTCGGTCAAAATCATCCCCACCAGTTAAAACAAGAATGCAGACGTCCCTGATAAAATCTCTTCCCAGTATTTGCTTTAGATTATTGAGAATACTGACGTCCTCTTCCGTGAAGCGACCGCCGTATCTGACGACAAGAAGTACAACGTCATAACCTTTTGGTGTCATCCTCATTGCTGCCTGAAGATTCTCAACGGCTTGTCTAGCATCTTCTTCAACCGTGCGCTTAGAACTTCCGGCGGATGGTACTTCAACGACAGTGATTTTTCTGTTATTAATAGATGCTGATTCACTTTGAAGCTCCGATCTGACAGAGCTAAAGCTGCTGGAAGTTTTGAAAGCCTTGAAGCCAAGAATGGAGTTAGCTGTTGCACTTTTCCCGGTTCCAGCTTTACCAACGAGAAGGATATTTAGTTCTGGTGTTGCCATCTGTCCAGACATTAATAATTTAATAAACACAAACTTGTTTTTAATAAAAGCTAACACTTTTAGATGAGGTAGTAGATACAAATACAAAGCCAGAGGAAGTCAGAAATAAAAATATTTACTATTTCAAATTAATAGTTATATATTTTAATTTACTTTTGATTAAATAATAAACTACATTTAAAACGAAATTTGCATCGTGTCACCAATCATTATTTTGAACAGTCTAACAACTTGTATCTTATGAATTGTGATTTCTTCGTCTTTGCTGCTAGAAAAAAAAACACAAAAAACTAAACCTTTTAATGATATATTCTCGGTTGTCCTTGTCTTGGTTTTTAAACACACCTATCTTTAGATTGTCTGAAACATAAAATATACAAGTATTGAAATTACTTTCTTTAAACAAAGAAGCATCGTATCGAATATGTGATTCTGCTTTATATAATCGCTGATAATGCTGACCAAAAAGCCAATTACCATATTACCATCTTCAACTATCAATTTTGCACTCTCTCACATTTATATTTTTTTTATTCACTTTAGCGAAAAAAAGACCAACTCCTAATACAATACAAATTAATAATACCCATAAAAATACACAAGAAAAAAAACAACCTCAACACTAAGATTGGTAAAAATACAAATAAGATTAAAATTTTAAATAAATGCTGGTCGAATAAGACAGCTTTAATTCCCCATAAATCCATAACTCCACATAAAGAATACCTATAAGAACATATAAGTAAATAATCCATCCACTCATAATATATATATATATATATATATATATATATATATATATATATATATATATATATACATACATACATAAATATATATATAGGCCTATATATAAATATTATATATATATGTATGTGTGTATGCGTTTGCATTTTACATACTTATAATTGTTAAAGATACATTTCTAAAATATTTACCTATAACTGTTGTGTAAACGAAACGTATAGACTGTCGTTGACTTGTGTCGCTCGCCCTTGATGTTATGCGTTAGCTAGCTAATTCAAAATTTAAATAGTTTTCTAATAAAAGAGAATTCGTAAAAGGGGATTTCCCCTTGGCTGATGTTTTCCTCAAAAATTGACAACATGAAGGTGGGATAATGTTACCGTGGCCCTCCCATTGTGTGTGTGTGTTTCTATGTGGGTATTTTGTTTGAATATGTATATGTTTGTGACACGTTTGTATTTATTTGTGATTAGTTTCCTGGTTTGTGTCTCAGTGCGCCTGTACTTGTGTCTGTATATGCTTGTGTTATGCGTGTCTGTGTTTCTATGTTTGTTTGGTGTGTCTGTATGTGTTTTATCTGTCCTTTGTTCTTCTTTCTTAAATCCTGAGTGTCAGAACATTCATTAAAGCCTCGGCTTAACGTTCTTTTGGCCAGGGATCACAAAATTTCTGACGCTTGGGTTCACGACAATAAGACTGTTAGAAAATGAATTTTAGCCGTAATTTTGCGTTTTAGAAAACTGTTTTAATAAATTGTAATATTAATGGATTAAAATACTCTATGTTGGACGGGGGGGGGGGGGGGGGGGATGGGAGGTGGAGTCAGGGGAAGTGACGTCACACTTTTGCATTATAAAAAAGCAATGTTAGAAAATGAATTTTAGCCGTAATTTCGCGTTTTAGAAAAATTGTTTTAATAAATTGTAATATTAATTGATTAAAATACTCTATTTTGACAGAGTTCAGACAAGATTTTTTGGAAAAATATCGATGTTTTAAGAAAACTCATATGCAATTTTAAAAGGGGGTTGTATGCTGATGTGTGACGTAATTTTAGGCGGGGGGGGGGGGGGTCTGACTGAGTGCAGGGGTAAAAAAGGCGTCCGTCGTTTATGGACGACCCCTTATATTGGTTTGTGACAACAAACGTCATTCGTTGGTCTTTTCGATGAAGTGCTGCGTATCTGCTTTGTATGCTAGACTTGCTAATTCGAAAGTGCATAATTTCTAATACATCACTATGACAGATTTAAAGGTCATTAATTAAGTCAAAAGGAAAATTTAACTATACGTGTCAAGTAATGTATGCCTCTAGGCAACATATGTAGTTTATTCACAAAATAAACAAGTATCTATGTCCGGAAGTGAAAGAAGTATTTTATTTGTGTAGGCCTATGTGATTGTTTGATTATTGATATATTGTCGTATGTGTGACAAACAATGGCTCGTTGGGGGGGGGTGTATTTCGTTTCGTAGTCAACAAGGGGAGTAGGCCTATCTGTTTTAATTAGTCTTTGTTTTCTGATCTAAAGTGGACGTACCCCGGGAAGGTCTTGGTCCTCAAATGACAAATTCTCGTTTAAGTGGTCAGAATAGAAGGTTAGTTTCGTCTAGGTTGAAAATCATTAATTTTGAGTCTGTGTCTTAGTTACAGAGAAATAAAGCCTTGTTTTTTTTCTGTTAAGAAGAAGCGGGCGTTAGGGTGTTGATACTGAAAGCATATTTGTTTGTCGTGGATCTACTCCATGAATAAATAAGTGTACCAGTGTACGTGGTTTTGTTTTGTCATCGTTTAAGTTAGAACTGTGGCGTTTTATAGCATGAAGCCCAGCGGCTTACCTATAAATGGTAGTAAAACACTTCTTACATGTTGAATATTTTTTAAATACCATGACCCACTCGTAATACATGTATTCTTTAAAACAAAAACATTAATAATACTAAAAATGAACAAGCGATTATAATGAGAATATAACAACTGGAGTCATACAACAGCATTCAGTTAATTTGATGACAACAATGTTTTGGGAGAAGTATATATGCAATGGTGTGAATAATGTGGGATGTGTGATTGGGTGTGATTTGTGTGGATAGTGGGGTGAGATATTGGTTGTGTAATGTGGGGTTGTGGGGTGAGGTGTGGGTCATGTAATGTGGGGTAGTGGGGTGAGGTGTGGGTCATGTAATGTGGGGTAGTGGGGTGAGGTGTGGGTTATGTAATGTGGGGTAGTGGGGTGAGGTGTGTGTTGTGTAATGTGGGATAGTAGGGTGAGGTGTGTTGTTAAATATGGGATATTGGGGTGAGATGTAGGTTGAGGGTTTTGTAATGTGGGGTAGTGGGTGAGGTGTGGTTTGTGTAATGTGGGATATTGGGGTGAGGTATGGGTTGTGTAATGTAGGGTAATGGGGTGTCGGTCGGTGGGCATTTGTGATATAAATGATGTAGGTTGTCAAATTGGTGACTCCTTGGTGGCGATTGTTGTTAATCGAGGGTGTGTGAGGGGTACGGTACTGTTTGAGGCATGTAGGTAGGGGCTATGTTTGGTTTGTTCTGGGTGGGGGGGGGGGGGGTACGGTACTGTTGTAGGTAGGGCCTTTTGGTTTGTTCTCTGTATGGGTGTACTTTATGATTTCGCGTAGGGTGGGGTTCTTATGGGTTTAGGTCTACTCTATGTATTGTGTTAGTTAATTGTGAGTTGGGATGTGTGTGGTGTGGGTAAGGTGAATGTTTATGTTGTGGAATGGGTGAGTGGGTGTGGATTTTGGGGTTAACTGATTAGTAGTGTGAGGTGTGGGTTGTGTTTTGTGAAATAGTGATGTAGGATGTATGCTTGAATGAATGGTGTATGTTGCGACGTGTCGTAATTGGATCCTGTGTATAGTGCAAACTTTTGATATTCTCTTCCATTAAATTTGTTGATTTAATACTCTGTGAAAATAATTATTATTTCACATGCGAGAAAAAAATTAATTAAAAGCTGTCGTTAGCTCGTGTTGTGTATATGCTGTGATATTGTTTCTTGCAATAATAATAATTAACTCAGTGATCTGTTGAAGGCTGTAATCCGCTATATTAATTTGTTTTACTTTCAAACAATGTCTGATTACTAACCTTAATCTTCGCTTCATTAACATACAAGACAAGTCTTATAATACGGGTTTAATAAAGTTTATTTTATATCATTCTAGAAAAGCAGCATATTGTGATTAGAGTACTACATTGCAATATAATCTTTGATTACAAAAATATGTGCAACAAACATAATGTCATTTTATTTTTAATAAATATAATATAGTAAATAACTTGGCATATACATTTTTTATTTAGGATGTAAACGATATTCATTTAATTGAGTAGGCAACTATGATACTGAATAATGTAATGATTTCTAGAAACTGCAGAGGAAAGCTCCCCCCCCCCCCACCCTTGAGCTGTCTAGTATAACATTGAGATCCTTCTGTGATGACAGTAAAACATGTTGGTGTTAAACTCGCTTGGAGTAAATAAAAAGTTTTTTTTAACTACTTAACTGATGCGACATGGAATATGATCTGTGAAAATTTAACTGGCTAAATACACAATAGAACGATGCTACACCGTAAATATAACATGTTATTATAAATAAGAAATCAGAGTTGCATACATTTATATACTGAATTCTTCTTCTAAAATATAAAGAAAATAATAAAGGCCTACACTTGAAAATTAATGGTTTTTTATAGTATCAAATTTAAAATATATCTACATCTACGTTTAAAAGATTTTAAAATAATAAACAATAAAAAAAATAGTTTTGCTTTTCAGACATATTGTGTACTTAATAATTGGATCCAATTAGAAATACTACTAGCTCATAACTCTTGTTTACATTTGTTGATGTTTTTGTTTTTACTAGAGATTAAACTAATCAATAGGGAAAAATGACAGAACATGTTTATTTGTTTGTTACATAATAAGCCAAATCAGCTGTAATCATATATAAAGCATATTATGCAATATGAAACATAATAAGGCTGATATTTAAATGATATTTATGTTTAGTTGTATATCAGTATGCCCACAAAGTTAAGTCTGAGAAGTTTAAGAAATAGTGCACCAGCTAGAATCGGCGTTAGCTTTAGATTCTACAGCCACCATCCGATCCCGTTCAGCCAGGTACAGCTGTTCAGCTTTCTCTCGCAGTTGTCTCTCCTGCTCCAGCTTTAGCTTGTACTCCTCGGCAGCCCGCTTTTTGTTCTCTTCAATTAACTTCAATTGTGCTTTGTTTTGAGTTTCTATTGCCAGGTTCTCCATTTCGAACAGCGCCTTAGATTCTGCTACTTTTTCAGAACTATTTAAGTCCAGTTCAATAGTGTGCTGTAGACATTGGACCGTTTCCAAATATTTCTGAAGTTTACCTGTTCCTTCATCTTGTTGCTTGATAAAATCAAATAGATTTTTCGATTGTTGGTGCAGTAGTTTCAATTGCGGAATTTTTTCCTCAGGATCCAAAGAACTTATTTCGTTTAGTATTTGCAGAATGTAGCTTGTCTGTCTCTGTGTGTCCTCTTCAACAACTGCCACCCGGCTCTCAACAATCAGCTTTTCTCTAGACTTCACAGCTCTATCGAAATACTTTTCATTATACCTCCGCCCTTTCTCTCTCAAACTATCCACAAAGACTATCAACTCATCCATCTGTTTTTCTCTCTTCTTTCGATCTTTTGTTGTGTTATCAAACAGAACAATTCTCTCGCCACACTCCTCAATGAGGAACCTGAAGATCCCATCCTGTTCTTTCCACCAGTCTTTAAATGTTGTTTTTTCTTCACTTGCAAAATTATCAAATTGATCGCCGCAGGTCAAAACGAGGATGCAAAAATTTCGGACAAAATCTTTTCCAAAAGTTTTTTTTAAAAACTTGACCGAGTTTACGTCTTCTTCAGTGAACCTCCCTCCGAATTTAACCACCAAAATAAATGCATGGTAGCCTTTCGGGTGTAGTTTTACAGCATCACCGAATTGCTCCAGCAGCGCTTGTGTTACTTTTTCCTGGTCTTTCTTCTCGTTGAGTCCGGTATCGCAGACTCCAGGTGTGTCAACAATCTTGATGTTTCTACCTTTGTAAAACACGAAATCGTGTTTTATTAGCTGGGTCACAGAGGTGGTACTAGCCGTTGATTTAAACGTTTTTCGACCGATAATATGATTACCTAGTGCACTTTTTCCGTTTCCGGTTTTACCGATGAGTAGAAGATCGAGGTTTCGTTTCCCCTGAAAATTATGAGTCGTAATATTATAATATAATATTACAAGTTCTATGGCATCACATGATACTATATCGTTTAGAAAATCACATTTTTCCAAATACATTAAAGTAATAAAAAGTACAATGTATACACGTACAAAAGAACAAAGATTAAAATAATATATAATGCGATTGCGTGTTCGTGTGCGCGATAGTTAAACATATTTTTTTTTTAAATTCTGCAACTTAAAATATTTACTCCAATTAAAAAACCCTACAGTACAGACTTTAAACATTTAAAAAATACACTTACCAAAGTTTCCCAAGACAGATAGACTGCCATTGTGGTATGCTTGAAATAACAAAAAAAACAATTTAAGGTAAATTTAAGCAAACATTAACTTATTCTATGTTCTAGAGCTTGTAAAATAAATTAAACTTAACACTTAGGCCAATTACTGAAACCTAAACCAATGGTGTTTTAATTACTTTTTAATAGAATGGTGTTATAGGCTGCTATAATAAATAGCTAGTAAATAAAAAAAACGCACACATTTCAACATTGATAGCTAACATGTTTCTCTCTCGCTTTTTCTTTCTTTCTCTCAATATATATATATATATATATATATATATATATATATATATATATATATATATATATAACATATAACATATATACGCCTACTTATACAATATTTGATTCTACATACATGTTCCTATGTAAAAAAAAGAATTTTTTTTAAAACACATCTGTTACCTGTTTGCGTGGACTTATTAGTAGTTGTGTTTAACATTGGCGAACGATATTTTATTTTATATTATATTCAGGCATAGATTTCCTGAAAACACATTCCTTTTCTGGGGATTTCCCATAGCCGTTTTTAATGTTAGAAAATAAGTTCTTCGCTTCGAGATGTAGTTTCAGTTATAACCATGGCGGTTTTAGTTGGGTTTTTTTTTTGGGGGGGGGGGAGGTTGCTGCAAAAATACAGTAGAAGTTAAGATGTACATTACGGTATAGGCGTAGGCGTAAGCGTAGGCGTAGGTGAAGTGATTATGGGTGTGGTTTTGGCGGTGGTTCTTGTTATGAGTCACTATTGCAATAGAGTTAAAATAGAAATATAGCATTATTCACATATTGCCAACCACGTTTTTGGTGCAATAATTTTAACAGATTCGCCGCTGAAACCTACCATAGAAGTGATTTAAAAAGCTAGGATTTTAGTGAAAAAAGGTGGGAGGATAATTATCGCCCGGGGTATCGTTCTAATTAAAAAAGTTAATTGTGGGGTTATGTCACGGAGTGGGGAGAGGAAATACCTGGGCAGGTAATTGACTGTGTTGAATCTTACTACGATAATAAGTGTCAACAGACCCTTTAAATAAAAATATATCTGTGGTGTTACACCGCTATACCACATAACCCTCTCACACACACACATTATATTTATAGACTACACATATGCACACATATACGCACTTACACATTTTGATAATTATAATATGTTCTTTAGAATGGCTATGAAGCTAGTCCATAATTAAATAGAATGGACAAATCATTATTTGCTTAATTAAATCAAAAAATACACGCCCTGCTACCTATGTTTAAAATTCCGTGTGCAAGTTTTTTTGGTACGTGTATATTAATAATTTTGCTGTTTAATAAGCTGTTTTCAAAGACTGCTTGAAATGAATTTCTTTACGTGCAAATGATGTATACGAACGGCTGTCGACGAATATATGATAAAAATAATACATTTTATATAATATATATATATATATAAGTATAAATGAAAATGGTATGTAATACTACACCGTACAGTGTGTTTGTGCATTTATTCGACAAGATTTCGTTTTGAAATAAAAATTTTCGAGTCCTTTCTGCTTCAGATTTTTTTTTTAGATTTTTGATTGATATGGCTAGAATCTAAAAGTCTCAACAAAAGCATAATGTCTAGACATTTTAAAGAAATGTTTGAAGCTTTTGTGTGATATCCTTGCAGCAGAAAAACGTAGCGCCTTCATTTGCTGTTTACCTGAGGTAGATAACGTACATTTTCGGGGTCAAGGTGATCTTTTGAAATCACAAGTGACCTTGCGATTTTAATTACCTTCCTTTCCTGGCCGTAATTGATGACTAACATTCTAAAGAAAGTTAGGTAACAAAATTCCTCGGTATTTTCCTAGAAAAGAAATTGTTTATCTGTCAGCTTCAAAATTTTTCATTTTTTTTTCTCTTGTCTCTTTTGCTAACATAATTTCCTGGTATTTTTTCTGGAAAATTTGTTTATCTGTCAACTTCAGTTTTTTTCTATCTATCTCTCTCTCTACCTCTCTCACACTCTCTCTCTGTATATATATATATATATATATATATATATATATATATATATATATATATATATATATATATATATATATATATATATATATATATATTGATATATTATATGCTTGCTTAGAGAAGATGTATTGAGTCATCTAATTATAATGATACTAAACTGCTTTTGTTTTGCATTATACTGCATATATTACGTAATGAGGTATAGTTAGTTTTATTTTTATTTTATTAATATATGTTATCAGGTTATATTGTATTTCATTTTTGCATTACTTTGATAATCATTATTATGAGTAAAGTAGAAAATATATTACATTTAGTAATGTTATATACTCAATGATGAGGGACTAGTGGTCATTTTGGATTCAGTCCAAGGGTGTCCTGAATTATTTTTTTGTAATGTGAAGGAATAGGGGGCCTACTTACGTAGCTTATTAAATATAATTAGATTGAGGGTTACTAAGCAAATTACCATCATATTAAACTTGCATTTGGGGATCGGCGTGGTCGGGCCGATAATTCTAATGCTTGCTAACTAAAAGTAACGAGTTCGAGCCCTCGGGCAGACTAGGCTCAACACAGGAACCCATCTAGGAGAAAAAACTCCAAATCAAACGGTTGTTTTTTTCTTGGATAGAAAAAGGCTATAGTAGAAAATCCAAAAAAAAAAAAAACAACAAAAATTTAAAAAAATGGGCTGAAATCGGAGTCAACGGGGTTATATGGCAAATACAATTTTGAAAAGTTATACTTAATATTGTTGTGGGAAATCCCTTCCAATATTACGAACGACGAACAAAATAAAAAACGTGCATTCATTTTCAAGAAAAATATTTTTAAAACATAAAAAACAAACAATAAATGAAACAGCCTTTTAAATGCAATATACTTGGCATCTGCAGTTGTAAACTTTTCTTGAAAAAAAGCAGCGTTCTAAGTCTGGCTCTAAGAAATGTAATTTTCTTGGAATTATGTTATGCAAGTCATTGTGACAAATACACATCAACATGTTTTTATGTCATGTTGCTTTCTCAAAGTCTTGACACGGATGACTGAACAGAACACCTGCGTGACATACTTTATGTGCAATATTTTTATTGAAATAAAAATTACAAAATATTTTAGTCTGCCTTTAATTTAATCTTTTATTTAAAGCTGCACGGAAGAAATCTTTTATTGTTTTAATAAAACGTGAACATAGCAGGGAGAACCGTGCCAGCTGTGTTTCTTCTAGTAACATCTCACCGTGGTGATGGTTGGGTAAAATTTGCTCTCCCCACCTCCCGGCACAAGTCACCCCAACCACGAACGAAATAGAAAAATATATAATTTATATGGAAGATATATAACTAGTGACCGTTCCTCTTATCTGTTTCAATATCCTCAATATATTTCACGACGATTTCAAAAGCGTAAATTTGTTGCGTACACCTGCTTGTCTACGCCACTACTCTCAACACTATGGAAAATTTGCCTCCTTTCCTAGAAATTAGATCAATGTCACCTTGGTTCAGTTTGACCAACGTTGGAGCCATTGACAGTTGTTTTTGTTCTGATGTTTGAGGGTGTCATCTATGACAGCACTACTTTATAACGCTTTGTAGATAAAGTTGTTTTTTTTTTGTTTCAATATATGTATATTTTAGCTGGTGGTAAGTCACGATCAATTTTTTATCCTCTGCAAATTATCAGATACAGACGACGCCTAGAAGCCTACTTCAAAGTTATCTGGAAACTTAAACATGCTATTCTTAGCTAATTTAATGTATTATCAATGTTTATATTCCAGTTGCGCGGTTAAAATATCCAATTAATTATCTCATCCAAAGCAAAGTTCCGTGAACGAGACCGTCAATAATTTAAAAATTATGCAACCAATTGTCTCAATACTTTTAGATTGGTGTGCTTTTACAATAGAAACAAGTCAATAGGGAACACTAAGCATTAATGTATTATTGTATTCTCTGGTTTAATAGAAGAGAATGTAAGTTTGGTTGAATTTTTGTCGCCCTAGGTGAGTTTATTATTAAAGCGCTAACTTAATGAAAAAGTTGTCTTAACTATGAAAAATGTCACATTTTCCAATATAAAAATCAGGTTGTTATTGAAGGGAGCAAAAATATATATTAAAACACAAATTAATTTTAACATGTTTTGTAATATGTTGGTTTTATCTTCAACTCTGTAAGTATTTTCTTATAACTGTTTCTCAAAAACTGCATTTCTGTTATTAAATAAAACTGTAATACAAAAATTAAGGCAAACATGTGCCCCTCCACACTTTACATTTTTAACTGTCTAAAATTTACTGTATCAACACTACTGCAACATCTTCTTGGAGATATGTTTGCACATAGTATATGTATATAACTGTAAAAAAATATAGGAAATCCACAAAACAAAAAATGGGTTTTAGCTGTTTAACGTTTATTATAAAACAAGAAATTGGATGTAATTCGAGAGATTATAGAATATAAATGTACTACATATTTATTAAAAATGCAAAATTATATAAAACACAAAGCAAGCAATTATTAATACAATGTTTATTCTCATTCGTCTTACAGACAATGTTTAAAAATCAATGATAAAACCTAAGTGACACGTTACAGCGGATAGAATTAAAATGTATATATATTAGTTAATTTTGTCTTATTTCTCCTCCTCATCCTTGTTCTTTACAAATATATTTTTAGTGAAAAAACTAGCAAGAGATCATACATAATATGACGTAGAAATTATAAACATTATAAACACACCGCCATTGATTTAGGCTGCACCAGGTTTGCATTGTTACTCGAATATTTCTTTTATTCTTGAGTTTCATATTTTTAATACAATGTGCAAATAATGTGTATGTGTGTGTGTCTGTGTTTTTTAACATGGTTTTTAAATGTGTTAAAAAATAATTATCACTCAATCGAGTACAGATTTGGAATTTGTTTTCGAATGATCTCAAAGCTTTAGTTCCCGAAACTAAAAAAGGGCTTTATAATTTCAATGAATTCTTTGAATAAGTTGCCTTGTGAGCAGGCTGCTGCTATGTCCTTGCTTGTATCTGTAGTTGGCAGTTTGCTATAATGGTTTTTCTGACGACAGGAAGATTCTGGAAGGGTCGACTTGTCGAAGATACGGGGTTTCTTTGAAAGCATCGGATATTTCATTTTTTCACGTGGTTCGTACATGGACTGAGACCTTTGCATGTACGTAGTTTTTCCGATGTTTACGTGAAGGCTTTTTACTTGCCTCTTCATTTCTTTTTCTAAAGTGCTGATGCTACCTACTAAGTCATTAACCGAGGTTGTATATGCACTTATTTGTCGTAGGTCATTCTTTAAATCTTCGATTATCTTCATTTGTAACTCTATTTCTGAAATGTCCAGAGGGTGATTGGAGCCTGTGGATGATTTTACACTGATCAATCTTGTTCGAACGGTTGTTATAAAATTCTCTGTTCTTGTCTTGATTGTAGGTAGAACGCAATCAATCAGCTTTTGCATCCGATTCTTGTCCGTAGACAAGAAATCATCTTTCGATATTTTTAACTCAACTTTCATAAAAGACAATAGTTTTTCAACTTGTTTATGTTTAGTCCCTTCATCCTTAGTTTTATTGTTGAAGAGAACACATCTGAACTCGCATTCTCTGAAAATCGAAGCCATCTCTCCAGTTTGATTCCTACACCATTCTTCGAAGTTCTTGGTGCCTCCAGATTCCTCCATTGTTTGTGATTCAAACTGATCTCCATGTGTCACGACACACACGCCAAGCTTCCTCAAAACTTCTGGGCCTAAAATAGCTTTCAAAATTTCAATAGTATATAACACATGTTGTTTGCATCTATCTCCGTATTTCATAATTATCAAAATTCCCGAAATGCTATAGCTACTTATATCTATGGCTCTTTGCACAATTTCAATTAAAGCTTCAACATTTCTGTGAGAAAGTTTAGTTGATATCTCTAGGCCTGGGCAATCTATAACTGTAATTGTTTTTTCCTCAATTATTTTCACAGCTTTTGTTACCTCAGTGGTAACTGGTCTCGTGCTTGGTGAAGATTTAAAAACACGTCCCCCGATTATAGTGTTGCCTGTTGCACTTTTGCCACTGCCGATTTCACCGAACAAAAGCAAGTTTACATTGTTGCTGATAGCTCTGTAAGCACGAAACTGAAAAACGACAAAAAGCAATAGCAAAATTTTATTAATATGTTTTATATTAGATACTTTCATTTCGCTAATACAACATGAAAAACACTTCTAATTTCATTAATTTAAAATCAATTGCCCATGATATTTAAAGAGCACCTACCTCTTTTTCCTCTTTCAACATGAAATGCGTTTTCTCAGATTGACACAAAAGAGCTGCGTCTTTCATCGGTTTTACGGTCTGCTGTGTAGAATCAGATACAGTTTCCAACTCTCTGTGTTGACCCCGTTTCTTTTGAATCATCTCTATAGCTTCACAAATATACGCGTTGCTTTTCTCACTCGGGCACGTCCGCTTCAGATGTTCAAGCTCCAGCAATGTGTTAGCGTAAGTATCATCAATGATTCCATTCATGGTTTTGATAATGTCGTCTACTTTAAAATTGTCTTTGTTTTCATTGGGTTTGTTTATAGATTTAACTCCTTCTAAAGTTTTGCGCATGACAGGTGAGTCCTTAATTTCCAATTTTCTTTTTCTTGATACGATCTCTTGCAGTAATACATCGACTTCTGTTCTCAAAAACTCTGAAGTGGTGGAATGGTGTCCGAGTTTTTCCGACAATAACTTCGCGTGATCTCTCAAACCGTGTTCAATATCGGACAACTCAATCATTTCTCTGGACACATCCCCTGTTTTGTCGATACGCTCCAGCTGTTTCCTAATGTCCGAAAGTTTTTTCTTTGTCACACCCTTGAGTTCTTGTTCACACTTGAGTGCTTCACGTTTTGCCATCGTTTGCTGGTACTCTTGCATCGAATATTTCGTCGTACTTGCATGTTTAATTAACTTATCAAGTTGAGTTGAGAATTTGGATTTATCCGTATTGTCAAACAACACAGACCTCTTGTTACATTCATAGTAGAGCTGTCTCAACATCCCAGTTTGGACTTGAAGCCAATCATCAAAAGATTGATTTTCTTCGGCGTCCAATTCAAAAGCATTTCCATGGGTAAACAAAATGATTCCAAAATCTCGTAACACGTTTGGTCCAAATATTTCTTTAGCAGCCTGTATCACGTTGGTGTCATCTTGGCTCAACCTGTTCCCGTACTTGAACACAATGACCAGAGCGTTAAAGCCTTGTGTCATCTCAAACACCTTGTCCTCATCAGACCAATCACAGCTCACAAGGCTTTTGGGTAGGTCAAGGCCATCGACAACTGTAACTCGTGCCCCATTAACGGTCGTGCTCTCGCACATTAGTTTGCTCTTGGTCTCGGTTGTGCACGACATCCCACGGAAGAATTTTCTACCTAAAATGGCATTGCCAGTTGCACTTTTACCGTTGCCAGATTTTCCAGTGAGTAAAATAACAATGTCACTTACATTTGCTGACGCCATTTAAAAATAAACTGTACCTTAAATTAAAAAAAAAAAAAACTTTTAACAGCTTACTCTAAAACTTTTGATTGAAGAAACACATGTTTTGCTATACCTCAATACAAATTAATTTTAAGCTATAGCCTCCAGGAATATCACTAAATATCGTGAATAGCTTGATGACGAAGATTTAAAAAAATAAATATTAATTATTGATACTATAATAATACATTGTGGTTTAAAAAATATGATACAAATATTAAAAAGGAAACACATTTGTAATATATATATATATATATATATATATATATATATATATATATATATATATATATATATATATATATATATGTGTGTGTGTGTGTGTGTGTGTGTAAACAATTACTAAATGTGTACCTAGATTTTATTAAATATATTTAATTCATAAATTATTTTTCAAAATTTTATGTTTGAACAGTTTTACTTACGTGGTTCTGCTACGGTTGTTGTGAGAGTAGCTGCGAGTATTACAGAGTTATCTCTCGCCTAACCTGTCGTTTATACTTGGAGCTTCGTTTTCTTGGAAATCTATTAATAGTCTCTTGACCTATTTAACTGTTGAATTCAACAGGCGTTACAGTGTAAAACGTTTCAGCCTTTTTTTTAAATTAATATAATCCCTGACAATGTCTTTTGTGTTTAATTTAAAATATTTCATTTATGACAAAACTTTAATCCATTATAATTTGTTTTCCGTAAGTTTTTAGTTACAACCTGATAGTAAACCAACAAATTATTCTATCAGGTATTTGATTTTGTAATCTACTAGATATTTAAAGCGACATGACTAATACGTTTGACATAAAGAAACAAATTAAATATTAATAAAGAGTGTTTTTAACAAATAATAACATTTTTCAATCCACAAGTTCCGTTTTCGAACCTGAGGTTTCATGAGCCAAAAGAAGTAGAGTTCACTTTTTTCTGTGGCCTCGGCATATCAAGGGATAGTGTAGTCAACAATTTGCCCTGACGCCTTACTTTCCGCAACATGAGTTATGTAGGCCCTACCCTTCAGAGGTGGATGGACTTATGGATGTTCTTTTTTTTTTAACCCCGAAAACGAATTGAGACTTTCAGGTTTTTAGCCTAGCGCTCTACCGTTAGGCCACCCCGTCACATAAATCATCAATTATTTACGAAATATTTTGAAAACTATTAAATGTTATCCATTGCTTGCAATTCATGTTTACTAATGTGCTGTTGAGGTTATATTTGATGCTTTATTTTCTTCTCATTGCGTTTTTGATTTTGTTTTGTTTAGTTTTATAATCGTATGGATGTAAGGAACAATAAAAATATTGCGAAATGTTCTAACAAATATTTTAAAGAGGCATTTGTCTGGCTGAATAGGTAACTGTTTTGTCGTGTACGCGGGACGGGAAAGGTTTGGTTGGCTGCATGGTGACAAGTGGCTTCCCTTGTGTAGTGTGTCAGTTTAGTTCCCATTGGTGCAGACTGCATAACCTGTTTCAAGCTTGCTGTGTCTTACATTTCAATATAAAGGTAACTTTAAGTTTATTTTACCTTGAAAATATAACAACACCATCCGTTTTTGTTTGCTAACTTAATGTTTTAAAATTGTCTACAATTAGTTGTAACTTAAAGACTAATATATGTGGTATCTAGTGAAACGTTATAGGAAACTAATAGAAAACGGTCTGTCATCTATACTAACAACAAAAACTAATTTCTTACTTAGCCTACCTCTGTTATTTTAAATAATGGCTATTCATTGATTGAGTGCACAACAAAAATCAATATTTTAGACACTCTACACCAGGTCCAGAGAAGTCTATTTGTTTAAGGGGGTAGGCTCCAGAAAAAAAAAAACGTCTTAATTAAAATGTTTTATTTATTTATTTGTGTATATCTAAGTTAGGGTACTTAAAGGAAAATATTTCCATGCATCGGATGCTCTATTGAAAATATGGTTGCCATGGCAACGGCGGCCATCTTGAAAAAAAAAATCCTTTTCTGGAGTTCTAAAATTTTATAAACTAAAAAATATATATATTGTCATATGCAAGGACTATTAGTTCATAAAAAATTAATCGGTTATCCTATTTAGTCAATTTAACGTCATATTGCATTGTCATCTAGTCTTGACCCACGTGCCGAATTATAGGGAAATTGGTCGGTTAGAAGTGCTTGAAATTTCGCTTGCCCGTTTGATCTATGACGACAGACAAGATAGACAAAAGCACAACAGGGGAAGCAAGTTAAATAAAAGCTTGTATAAATATAATCATTATAATCACTATAATCACAGTAATCACCACATTCATCGAATCATAATAATCCTAATAATCTGTATGATCACAATAATCATTTCAATCATCAACAATGGGTTTTAAAATGATTTGCACTCGAAATTTTGATTTTCACTTTTGCGGCTTATGATTCCCATTTTACGTGTGTATCCACAGGATAAATGATGGCCTCATCGAGAATGTCACAAAACAACATTGATCTACTTCTAATTGGGAAAACTGGAAACGGTAAAAGTGCAACAGGAAACACGATACTGCGACGTAAAGTGTTCAGATCGGTCCCAAGCTCGAGTTCTGTTACAAAACACATTCAAATTGATTATTCCAACTTTAACGGTCGTGTCATCAAGGTGGTAGACGGGCCTGGTGTTGGGGACACTGACCTCAGCCAAGAAAACGGCGTCAAGCTTGTTCTGGACACCATGAAATTTGCTATCGCGGCCAACCCAGAGGGCTACCACGCTTTTCTGCTGGTTGTCCGGTTTGGGGGTAGGTTCACAGAGGAGGACATGCAGACCATCCGTGTACTGAAGGCTTGCTTTGGTGAAGACTTTGTGTCCAAGTTTTGTATCCTGGTGGTGACGTGTGGAGACCTTTTCGATCCTGAAGAAACAGAAACAAATTCTTTTGACGAGTGGTGGCGCCTGCAGACTGGGGTGTTCAGAGAACTGGTCAAGGAATGTGGACACAGGGTTGTCCTGTTTGATAACAAGACAAAAGATGAAAACAAGTTGAATTACCAGCAGAGTATCCTTATCCAAATGGTTGATGAGTTAAGAACCCTTGGTACACGGTATTCAGACCAGCACTTTAGAATGGCTAAAGACACCCGAAATCGCCTTCTTGTAGAGTCTAAGCTACCCATGATCCGTGAAGACAGTATGAGAGAGACGAGCCTCATCATCCAACAGCTGGCAAAGATCCAGCTTGACGAGCCAGAGAAACAGCTGGCAGACCTGCATGAGCTGAAGAAACGCGCTGATGTCTTGCTCAAATCTATCCAGGAAAACGACAAAGGAACCGGTGCTCTAAGCGCTTTGATTCAAAATGCCAGACACATTGTGAGCTGTGTGGAGGACCAAATCACCAACACCAAGACCGCCGTAGAACTCAACGAGAAACGGAAACAGCAAGCGGCAGAGATGGAGAGGATGAAAATTGAAAGGGAACAGCGACAAAGGGAACTTGACGAGGAACATCGCCTAGAACTGGAGCATAAAATCAAACAGATGGAAATGGAACAGCAGGAGTACAGGTGTAGGATGGAATCGATGGTGACCGGCCTAAAGTCAGAGTCCCAGAAACTGGAGCAGGAGTACACAGAGGTCAGGAACAACCAGACGTGGGAGATGGTCAAAAGTGTTGGTGCTGCAATCAGCAATCTCTTTGTAGAGCACCTGATGCCAATTGTAGTAGATGGATTAAAGTCTCTTTTTCGTCGTTCTGATGCCAAAAGCAATTAGGACAGACAATTATAAGAACAATGCTATTACGTAATGAAGATTATATACAAAGCGGACTTTAAAATATACTGAATTCATTTTACAGAAGTTAACCTACCACTCAATTTTTGCACCTAGTTAACATTATTTTATTCTCTAAATTAAATTCTTGTAATACATAAGTTAATGAATATATCAATATATAGCAAACAAATAACTGGGCTTAACTAAATTATTAAAAATTTGTTTGGGAATTACGTTAATTACTTTAGTGGGTTTTTTTTTAATTTATTTTTTGGATTGTTTATTTTCTATACTTTGAGAATTTTATATTTGATGAGTGGAAGTTACCACTACCTCAACCACCCCCCCCCCCCCCCACCCCCACCCACCCCCCCCCCCCACCGACCTCTTGCAGTCGTCCACAAACTCGATTTCCTTATGGCCCGGCCCCCTTACTTTTCCCTTTGGCGTCATAAATTGATACACAAAAGGGAATAAGTGGCAGTTCGGGTCTAGAAAAGGGGATTTATTTAGGGTTAAACGGCTTATAACAGGTGGGATGGCAGTTGTGGAAAATTGGTTTGTGTTCTACAATACAACCGACTGATGATGATTGGGACCACAAAATGTAATTTCTTATGTCTGAAAAAAAACAAGGATATTTTTTCTTTTATAAAATGAAAATTAAATAATAAACATTGTTTTTTCAAACTTAAATTTTGACGACAATAAATCGGTTTTGGTATTTTATAATGTTATGAGGTGATTTTTAAAAAAAAACATTTGGTTATCATTTCTCGTAATAGTGTGCAAATTTGATATTTAATGAAAGTTACCATTAAGCAAAACTCACCCAGTTTTGCAAGCATCCACAAAACTCGACTTTCCTGTTGCCGCGACCCCCATTTCCCTCCTATCCTTTTTCTGGATGGACGTCGTAAATCATTGTCCTGGGGGAACTGGGAGGAAATTCTGGTCTAAAACCAAAGGTTTATAAAGGGGGGAAGGTTGGTTGTTGTGTGGTATTGCTTTGTATTGTACAGTGCATCCGAAAGACCATTTCCGAGCTGCAAACTGGGTCGTCTAGTATAGCATAAACATTATTTATTCTAAGCGGCACTCTATAATTTAATAAATGTTGAAGTAATTGTAATATTCAAAAATTAAATATCAATACAAATAACAAACATTTAAATCAATTAGCTTAAAAGTGTCGAAATGTATTATAGACTCGCCACGTAATACGACATTTGACAGTGCTTTTAATTACTACACATTTTTAATTAGCTGTGTTTAGCTTGCAATATACGAAATAACTAAAACATATGATTCAGTGCTATCTCGAGATGCCCTTTACCACGTAGAAAATATTAGTTTAGTTTTTCGTATCTACTAAAATGTTATTAGTAACAGTTAATTATCGCACAACTAAACTTTTATAAAAATAAAAACCGTTAAGTATGTTGAATTTGTAACTTTTTAACTTTAACTTTCTAAATTTTCAATTTCAATTATCTTTTATGTAGTCTTTTTCTCAAAAGCGCATTAAAGCTGTATCTGTAGTTGTTTAGTTAGGTTAATATTTTTAAGAAAGTGTGTAAAAAGTTTGTAAAAATAATGATCTTGAACTTGATGCTAAATATGCAACAAATAACGATTGTTTAAAAGTATCAATTTTGTAAAAATAATGTCAAATGAAAGTTTGCGCCACAGTCCAAATTTGCAGTGTTCGAAAATGTAGATTGATAGATCGTGAAAACCCAAAAGAGTTGTTAACCTTTTCAATTATTTGAAATCCCATTAATCCATTTGTGCATCCAAAATGACATCCATGTTTTATTTTTTTGTTACGTGATTTTGAATAAGCATATATTTTTTTTATAAATGACAAAAGATACACTTAATTATGGAACTCATCATTACTACCATACTGCAGTCATAGAAGCTAATAGACCATTCTGGAGAAGACCTTTCCAAGAAATCGCTGCTAACAATGTGTCTTGTTAGCAACACCCCAAAAACAATAACATAAATACAAATTAATCACTCACTGAAGTAACTATTTAATAAGTAAATGAATAGATTTATTTATTTATAAATCACAAAAAAAAGAAAAGTAGTTTAAGTCTATTTTTACATTTTGCATATGTACTTTAGCTGAAAACTGAAGAACGTTACAAATAACAAAGCTTAAATTAACCAAGCATTGACATTTGTTGAAGTTTCTTTATAAAACTTTAAAAAAAATATATTTTATTAACTTCTCGAAGCTGCAATTTAAATTATTTGCGGTCAAAGGGAGGTGAATCGATAAAATAGTTCACTTGCAATTTTAAATATAATTAGTTCCCTTAGCGGATTTTATAAATACAATTATTTTTAGACTGGGTTAAATGAATCTTACACATTAAAAAAAAGTTTGGCAAAATGCTTTTATTTTATTCACAAATCAATAAATCAAAACAATGAGAAAATGCACTGAAAAGTGAAAATATATTTAGTTGAGTGTAACCTTACAAAACCTATATTGTGCTGGCATAACTAAAATTAAAACCATTTTACTATGTTCCCAAAAATAATTACTAATTTAAAAGTTATGCAATTGCAATAGGAGGTCCTTGTTCAATCTTTTAGACCGTTATTTTCTAGGCTTTGTAGTTTTAAAACCATTAATTATTATAGCATGACCCAACTGTAACTTTAAACAAAATTAGCTGTTACAAATAATTAATTTGTTGTAAAATTTCTGATTAATCAACGTGCTGTTCTCGGACTCTTCGACAGCTTTTAGTGGTTAACTCGTGCCAATAAATTGTTACACTAGCTCCTTATGAATATCACACAACTCTTTACAACTCAATAAAAAAGTTGGCCTGAACAATTAGTTCTTCTACACTGTAATTCTACTTTTGCTGTTACTCGTTTTGTCTTTGAATGTATTGTATATTTGCAAGACAAATAATTACTGAAAAAGAAATATCCCTTAAATAATTTTCTATTAATATAATATGGTCTGTGGTCATCAATGTTTGGCTCGGCAAACCAGGACAACTAACGCAAGAGCAGGGGTTTGGGAGGCGTCATGCTCTTTTCAAAGGTTTGCACTGTTGCAAAGTTTTGGGAACTTTTAGTGTATTGGCTCCCAAGAGCATTACATCAATCAAAAGTTTAGGTTTGAATTATAATAGATTTGTGAGAGTGTACAAGGTGTAGGTTTAACCTATAAATAACTACTTGAGGGTGCGTGTGTGTACATGTGCTTGTGCATCTGTGTGTAGGCCCATATAAAGACTAGATATGTATGTTACAAGCTTTGGCCGTGGATTATGAAAGAACAATGTTTTTTTTTTTAAATTCAGGTATATTTACAATTACTTACCTAATTTAAAATAGAAAACAATATGCTTAATCTGACTGTGATTAGAATGAAATATATAATTGCATTTTCAAGAAATAGGCTTATATAAAACACAATTTTTTTACGACAACTATTTAATAAGAATATTTCTTTTATTTTTAATGTCATGCATATTAACAAAAAATAGGAAATTAAGTAATAAAATTAGCAAAATTTCCAGCATGTTTTCACTTTGATCTACTAATGATGTAGTTATTTTAATTTTAAAGAGCAAGCTTATTACAGTAAATACACAAAAATGCATTATTGTAAGGAACATTCAGAAAGAGCTCCTTTAATATTAAATGTGTTGCCCTTGCTAGGTAGATTGAGAATTGCTTTTAATAATTTACTGCGTTGCTCCAATATTGTCTCATTCTTACTGGTTGCATTATCAAACAAAACTATTCTTTTGTTACAGTCTGTGTACATGTTTGCAAATCTCCCTGTTTGCTTCTCACACCAACTTTCAAATGTAGCAGAAGGGTTCTCTTTATAAAATTCATCCCCACCACACATCACAATGACACAATGGTTCTTAAGTATTTTGATACCATAGTTCTGTTTGATCAAATCAAATAAAAAATCATATTTTTCTAAACCAAATTTAACCACATAGATAAATGCATGAAATTTAGCAGGTTTAAGTACCTTAAAAAGGGGATCATAATTGCTTTTAATTTGTAGACCAAGCAATGTCTCTACTTGATTGTCAGGCAGTGGATCAGTAACCTTAAGTGTGACATCATCAATAGCAGTTCTAAACTCTTCAGAGATTTGGATTCGAGCTTTGTTTCTAGATGCACCAAATTTGGAGCTTCCTAGGATAGAGTTCCCTGTTGAAGTTTTGCCCATTCCATCTTCTCCAGCAAGAATGACATCAATTTGTATGTTTAACTGTAAACATTGCAGAAAAAAAAGTTCTGTCCTCTTGTAATTTATTTAGAGACAAATAACAACATGCTAATATAGTTTTAAAATTTGAAGCTTTTAATCTTTCTGTAGGCGTACTAAAGCATAACAAGCGCAAATGCCATATTGAAAACTCACAATATTACATATGCTAATAGCTAACTATTTCTGAAGATATGTTTAAAATTGTTAATTAAATATGAGTAGGTACATTTTTTTAAATAGTATATCATTTTGTTGACAGATAAAAGCACTAGGTTAGCATATGATGATACTAAAATTTGATAGGCCAGCTAATCACTAATGTCTTAATAAATTCTGGAGAAATAAAGCCATCTGTGTTACACTAATTTATAGTGACATAAAAATTCTCATAGTTGAGACCAAGCAAACAGTTTAATTTAATTTCACTGTTTATCTTCTGTTGCAAATGCTTGAAAATATTTTGAATTTTATAAGCATGCTTCAAGTTGTTAAATCAAATTGCAGTAATATAAACAGTTTTACAACAGACCCACCAACTTTCCACCTCAGATAGTCTGCAGTAAATCCTCTAAAAGAATGGAACATATCTGTGTCTGAATTATACAATTTAAATTTCTAGTGACCATATGTGAAAGATATTAAGAACTTACACTGATTGTTTTCCATTGTAATTTGCAGAGATTTTCCTTCATAGTTGTAAACTGTGTGGAATAAGAACCAGAATAAGGCTGTTCATTAGCTAAAAAAATGTTTGACACCTAAAGTGTAACTAGATCAAATCTGAAGGACAACATTCAAAATCTTAATGTGAATATGCCTTTAAGAGTTACTATATATCTAGCATAAAGAGAACTTTTTGTTTTTAATAAAAAAAAATAGCTTTTAATGTTATGAAAAAAAGTTCTGCAGACCTGAGCTAAATTTTCCTGACGTTTCTCCAAAACAGATTGAAAACACTCTGTAGATTGTTCCAACTTCACAAGACGAGAGGAAAGTAAACTGTTCACAACCCTGAGCTTGTAAAAAAAAATTAAAATACAAACTCATGCTGTTAATATATATATATATATATATATATATATATATATATATATATATATATATATAAATATATATATATATATATATATATATATATATATATATATATATATATATATATTTTTATATATATATATATATATATATATATATATATATATATATTAGAAAAGATACTTCCAGGATTTAAAAAAAATCTAATGATCAATATAATTTAGCCACAAACAATTAAAGCACCAGAAGAAAATAAAACAAGACATTATTTAATTAGTTTGCAAATAAGGCAAGCAGATGTGAATAAAATCTACCTACTTTTTTCTCACATTGTGCATATGAACTGTCTGTTTTTAATAGTTGTCTTTCTGTAGATTGTTCAAGATCTGAAATGCTATCTCTTTCCCTACACAATTCTTGTTTTAACTCAGATACTTCCATTTTCAATTTTCCAACATCTAAGTTAAGAGACTGTAGCATCGTTTCATTACAGTGCATTCCTTTTTCTAGCATTGAAAAAGTTTCCATTTTCAAATTTATTGAATTCACTTGCTCATTTAAAGGCAGCACATTTTCTTTCAGAATCTTTAGTTCTGTATCAAATTGTTCATCCTTTTGCAAAATCATATTTATATTGTATTCCCCTTCCTTTTTAATCAATCTAAAATTATTCTCGACAATTTTTTTAAGTTCTTCAAGCTGATTTTCAAAACCGAACAATATTTCCATGGTTTCCTTATTATGTTGGCTAAGAAAAGTTTCTATTCGATTTCTTAGTTCAGGAGTTATTGCAGTTGTGTCTGTGTTCAGAAATATATTCAAATTATTCAGTAAAACATCTGAAAAACTTTATTTTATTTGGTAAAAAAACATCAGTTATGTGAATATCGTTTTACCTTTAGCCTCATGATTTGAGTCAGATTTTGGAACACCAGGTGATACAATATTATCTTCTGCTATAAACTGTGCTGAAGCATTGCCTTAAACAGAACAATACAACTGTTAGTAAATACATAAGACTACTGTACTGAATGAGAATATTTTGCCAAAAATTCTTATCATTAAGCACTATTACATTTTTTAAAGAATGTATTTAATATGTCAAATTAACATGTGGTTTGTGTTTGATGATAGTAAAGTTAAATAAATAAAAATAGTTAAAAGTTACCTTTTTTAACAGGAAAAACATCGTAACTGTCTACCATTTTGAATGTGGCAGTATCAATTAAGCTTCGAATATGTGACAGATCTTTTTGATGGTGCCCTTGTATCCATAAACTTGTTTCTTGTTCAACCTAGAGAACAGGCCAATATATTAAGATGGTGTACTTTTTGTATTTAACACCATATTTCCATGCATAAAGAATATCTTATAGGATACATACATACATACATACATACATACATACATACATACATACATACATACATACATACATACATACATACATACATACATACATACATACATACATACATACATACATACATACATACATACATACATACATACATACATACATATATATATATATATATATATATATATATATATATATATATATATATATATATATATATATATACATACATACATACATATATAATAAGCATATAAATACATATAGACTAGAGACTTAAGTGCATATATACACATGTATATCAAAAAGCTACCCTTAAATTTCTAGATGAATCAGTTGACATAAATTGTCCGAATCACTTAAAATGTAAAGTAAATATTTTTCTGTTGATTTTTACATTAGCAACTTTTGAAATATCAAAATCGTTGGAGATAATTATTTAAGATTTAAAACAATGATTACTATGATAGACTAAAACAACTAAAACATTTTTGTTGATTTAAAAAAAGGAATTTTAAACAGGTAAAGAACAATAAGTATAGTGTTTGTCTTCATCAAACTACATTTTCCTCCAAAATCCTTGTCACAGAATTTAGAGTAGTCTACAAAACATCGGTGTAGAAGATGTGTACTTAAAGTCAGTGGCGTAGCCAGGATCGTCTCAAGGGGGGGGGGGGGGGGTTCCAATTTTTACCCGGGGACAAACTTTCGATTTGCACCCCCCCCCTCAAACTTTCGATTTGCACACCCCCCTCAAACTTTCAATTTGCACCCCCCCCCTCAAAGTTTATATATATATAATATATATATATATATATATATATATATATATATATATATATATATATACTGAGGGGTCTATGGGGGGGGGGGGGGGGTTATGACCCCCCCTAACCCCCCCTGCCTACGCCACTGATACTATGTAATATGTAACTAGCTAAATAGCTATAGCAAAACCCCCTGTATGATGGTAGAATGAATTCATCATTTTTTTATATTTTGTGTGTAATGTTTGTAAGTTAAACTAAGAAAATCATGACCCAAAAAATAAAAAATAAACTAGACTTACCTGTTTAACATAATCTTCGATTTTCCCCAGCAACAGACATTTTTCCTTCTGTAAAACCTGAAGCTTTTGGTTGAGAAATTTGATTTGTTTCGGTGTTGGGTGATCCATTACAAAATAATTTGAAAAAATTATGACTAGGTGATCTTCTGGTTATTAGTAAATATTGACTAAAGGCCTCACAGAGTCTGATTAAATATTAGAATTATAATTCGATCTGCAGTAGGCCTATTCTACAGAGGCTATGAACTTTACTTATTCTTTGATTCTTAACACAATACAGGCATCTTTAATAGTATACACTTGAGTTAATAGTTGACACATGCACAGTCGCTATTTAACACAATTATTAGTAACATCAAATCATAAATAAGAATTTTTATTTTGATACAGATCTACAATTTCACTATGTTCTGTTGGTCCGAGTGATACAGATCTAGCCCTAGAGTCTCCTACTATACAACTGTACACACACGCTCTGTGTATAGCAAACACAGGTCTTATCTTTTTTTTCCAAACAAGTTTCTAGACGCAACAAAAATTCTAAAATTAGTATATATATCTAGATATTGATTATTGCCGCAATTCGTTTTCGATCTCGATGAAAAGAAAGATTGATTTTTTTTTAAATATTCTAAAATGCTAAAACGTAAGTGAATGATATACTTTAATCAGCTTCTACACGTTCTTACAATAGTAGCAGATTTAACAACCCTCAGACCTGCTACCGAACAGTAACAGTCGACAGACCTGCTACCGAACATAATTCGCACTCATGACATAAACAAAATGACGTAGTGAAAACAGAAGAAATGAACATTAAAAAAAATAGTTGTTATATAAATTATTTGAAACAGGTTATCTGATGTGCGAAAAATCGAAATTTTAAAGTAATTGTTATGGCGATATGTAAGTTTGATAACATTAATACATTTTAAATACATAGCTAAGCATAGAGGCGTAGCGATGGCGGGGCCGGGTGACACACAACCTAGCGACGCCACTGACCAAAAATACTATCGTACATACGTTTTTATGTAATACATACAATACCCAGTCGTAATGTTACACAGAAGTCATTTCCCATTAACCGCCGTTCCCCCATATAAGAGAAAAAACGCATGTAAACAAGTTCTTCTTGAGTGATTACATTTTTAAGAAGATTAATTTTATTATGACTGATTTCGATTGGGATTTTATTGACAAGGCAAAACAGCTAGCTTGATTAACACTGAAAACAGCACACGGCGCTGAAAACTCCCTGACTAGTTTCTCTTATAACTGATCAGTGCCTAAATGGCAAGAACCTTGGACTTCTTATAACTTGTGTCATGTTAACCTTTAATGGCTTACTGTCAACTGTACCTGCTTTACTACAGAGGCGTAGCGATAGGGGGGCAGGGGGGTACATATGTCTCCGGGCGCCGACCTTAGGGGGCGCCAAAATGGGTTGTAAAGACAAATTAAAATGTCATTTTAGCTTCATTTTTGCATTATAAATAGTTTGAGGGGAGGTCGAAAGTTTGAGGGGGGGGGGGGGGGGTGCAAATCGAAAGTTTGCTCTCGAGGGGGGCGCCAAATTGAAAGTTTGTCCCCGGGCGCCGGGAAGGGTCGCTACGCATCTGCTTTACTATCCGACGTTTTGCTACGGTTGGATGCAGATAGGGTGTGAGAAGTGTACGGCCGATTTCAGAGATTTACTGGCGGTTATGAAAACCTATGGGTGTCTGAAATTCCGCAAAGATTTAAATGAGATTTAAAAGACTGATTTCATCTGATTTTAGCCACATCATACTTCATAGTTTTTAGACAATCGCCGTAGATTAGACACTTTCGATTCAGGCAAAATCCAGACATATCGCCCATTCAACCTCTCTTATTCAAGATATATTTATCGTGTTGTTAGTTTGCGTGCTTGTTTAAATGACTTATATACAAACCAGCTGGGTTATTGGTAGTACTATACCTGTTTCGATATTTAGCCCAATTGATTTGTTCTTGTCAACAAACATCAATTTACTTCGGTTGTGCTTTCAAAGGTACTTGTCGCGAAGTTGACTATCAGAATCACGCACAGAAGCAAAGCTATGGTGAAAATTTTATCTTCCTGGTGGGGTGCTACTATACAAAATTAGTTTTGTTTAAATTGGAGTTCTATCTAAAATGTTGATTGTGTCATTAGCTGCCATTGTATGACCTGACAGCCTTCAGTCTATTAGCACATGCCAATGTTTGTATGCACTGATAGCCTCAAATAATTGTATGACCTGCCAATGTTTGTATGCACTGATAGCCTCAAATAATGTTTGACCTGCCAATGTTTGTATGCACTGATAACCTCAAATAATTGTTTGACATGCCAATGTATGAACTGATAGCCTCAAATAATTGTATGCCCTGCCAATGTTTGTAAGAACTGATAGCCTCAAATAATGTTTGACATGCCAATGTATGAACTGATAGCCTCAAATAATTGTATGACCTGCCAATGTTTGTATGAACTGATAGCCTCAAATAAGAGTATGACCTGCCAAGGTGTATACGCCCTAACTGCCTACTTTGTATAACCAGGTTTACGATGTAAACGCTAGGCTACATGGTTGATTAACTGCACGCCTCTACAAGATTGTTTAACACAGCATGACACACACACGATTGTGCATGCCTGAATTAACATGCAGCTAAATATTCATTACAGGTTTGATGTCTTTGTACAATGGTGTATAGAGGGCGGCGAGGTTCTAAGGGCTAGGGGGTGTGTAGAGGTGGAGTCTTTTTGCCACGATAGGAATATTTTGACTAGCATTATTTATATTTGGTTCATGTGTTTTTGGGAAATATAATGACTGAAATACACAGACTGAATGATCAGAATAAACTTTGTTTTAACGTTTATTTTATTCTTCCTTTCTAACTTCAAATGTGAATACATAAAAAAGTCGCTTTAATAATCAGTGTCACTTGATACAAAGCCACACACAAATTAAATATCATACTTTAGCCTATTAGGATGGCTAAGCATATATATATATATATATATATATATATATATATATATATATATATATATATATATATATATATATAATATTACATATCCCTGTTATATCCCTTAAATGTAGCGTCCCCTTACTGTGTGTGTTGTGTGCTCGAACGATAAGTACCCTATTTGTCTAAAAATATCTTTCCTCTCTTGTGTGATCTAGTTTCAGCTGACCGAGTTCTAACTTAATCCCAGACATGTATTAAAATCAACGAAACGTGAAGTCGTGGGTGATAAAATGCGCATATCAAGCTTACAGCACACGGCAATCGTTCTTGTCTGAGGGCACGATTGCACTGAGTTTCGTCAATTATGCGAACGTTTGAAAGAATGTTAAGACTACGTCGATGTGGGGAGTGTTCTAGAGGTGGAGATGAAGAAGTAGTAAAATTCTCACAGCCCACTGCTGTCCTATCTGTATTGTTGCTTATGTCATTCTGTCCAGATTTTTTGTCAGAAATACTTTGTACTGCCTAAATACCTCATTAGGATTATTGAAATATTATATTTCTGTGGTAAGTTTTAGCCAGGGAGACGTTTTGGGCATCATATTGGGTTGAGAACTTTTTAATACACGAAAGTAGCATTTTTTCTCTCCTTTTTAAAAAAAATTCAATTACCTCTGAATATTGAATGTTGTTGAGATATTTTAAAAAATCAATCGTATTTCCTATCCAATACCAACTTAAAAAAAAAATGTAAGTAGGTCTAGTAATGCAAATGTCAGTTAAATTATCATTAAAAAAAAAACTCTTGCAAGTGCAGTTGCAGAGGTTTTCCTGTGTCATTTCAACCTGGACGGCACGTGATGCGTGAAGACTCGCCTCTTTAATCTCCGTCGTTCAGCCGTGTTAATGTGAACGTCTGTCTGTGCAGGTAATGTGATCAACGGCGTCATGTATCACATTTTTTTGACAGTTGTCATATCTCTGGGCTTTTCTGCATGTAGGCTTGCTAAAGCGTGAACAAATGAACCCGCCTTGTATTGATTCTTATAGAAAACTTCGTCGTTTACATTTTTGAAACATCACTAACTGGATATTAATCATATGTACATATTTCAACTTAAAAAACACTCATGAAACAAGTTTCCCAATCGTATAACACGTTTATTTTTAAGCCAGATTTTTATAACCACAAAAAAGAGTTAATCTATTTTATGTAATTCCATTTCTGATTTTGCTGCCGATTTTTTTATAACTATGAAATAAAGAGCATAATATGTAATTTTAGTGAAAAATTCTTAATTAGATCAATTGTTTAGGAGTGTATGTATTAACTTATAACATAAAAGCAATGTTTACAATCCACACACCCGTTTTTAACCATTTAATTATAGAAAGTCCAACGTCGCTTATACAAACGGTTGAGGAACGGCGGCATATTTATTACTCGGAATGTAGCATTAGCTGAAGTCAAAGGAAAAAAAATGTTCGAAATGTAGTCTTAAGCCACGGACACATTTTCTACTTTCGCTATAGCAGAACATGACTATAAATATTACTGGTTTAGAATGAGTTAGGTCCTCTATAAGAACATTACAGTATTATACATAATGTTGAGGCGTAATATTTTTCTAGGTGTGTCTCCAAACATAAACAACACTATTACTTCAAATCTATCCTATACGTTCTTAGATTAGGTAAATTTTGGTACTCTGACCAAGGAAATTGATAGTTGGGTATCAATGACTCAACTTTGGGATCTGAGACCATCTGTAATTTGACTTAAGAGACCATCTGTAATTTGACTTAAGAGACCATCTGTAATTTGACTTAAGAGACCATCTGTAATTTGACTTAAGAGACCATCTGTAATTTGACTTAAGAGACCATCTGTAATTTGACCCAAGAGACCATCTGTAATTTGACTTAAGAGACCATCTGTAATTTGACTTAAGAGACCATCTGTAATTTGACTTAAGAGACCATCTGTAATTTGACTTAAGAGACCATCTGTAATTTGACTTAAGAGACCATCTGTAATTTGACTTAAGAGACCATCTGTAATTTGACTTAAGAGACCATCTGTAATTTGACTTAAGAGACCATCTGTAATTTGACTTAAGAGACCATCTGTAATTTGACCCAAGAGACCATCTGTAATTTGACTTAAGAGACCATCTGTAATTTGACTTAAGAGACCATCTGTAATTTGACTTAAGAGACCATCTGTAATTTGACTTAAGAGACCATCTGTAATTTGACTTAAGAGACCATCTGTAATTTGACTTAAGAGACCATCTGTAATTTGACTTAAGAGACCATCTGTAATTTGACCCAAGAGACCATCTGTAATTTGACTTAAGAGACCATCTGTAATTTGACTTAAGAGACCATCTGTAATTTGACTTAAGAGACCATCTGTAATTTGACTTAAGAGACCATCTGTAATTTGACTTAAGAGACCATCTGTAATTTGACTTAAGAGACCATCTGTAATTTGACTTAAGAGACCATCTGTAATTTGACTTAAGAGACCATCTGTAATTTGACTTAAGAGACCATCTGTAATGTAAGTACTGTGGCTCAACCATTCTAGCCCTATTCAACAGCATTAAGGCCGGCAATATGCCAGGTACACTTACGTAAAGTATGAAGTATGCATGTGCAGTGGCGCCTGACGGCCACAACCAGTAATATAATGCACACGACGCCATGTCTAAGTGATCTGCCTACATAGGGTAGTTAAGGTATCATTACAGTTTCAACTGGTACAGATAGCAACAGTTTCAATCTCAAATCATGTTATTGCAAATATTGGGGTATTGTTTTTTCATTTGGGAAATACACATAAGTAAGTACTTAGAAATTTAAATATGTATACTGTATTTAAAGTACGGTTATGAGAGAGAGAGAGACAGAGAGAGACAGAGAGAGAGAGAGAGAGAGAGAGAAAGAAAGAAATATAAAGAGAGAAAGAGTGAGAGAGACATGAATACATTTTAGTACGTTGTAAGACAACTTGTTAGAAATTCTTGATTTGAATTGTATAGTATTGACAATATAATGTTACTTCATGTACCGCTGTGGTGTAACTCAGCTTATATAGCTAACTACTCCGACAACAACACGACCACTTAATATGAGAAAATTATGTTGAAACTTTCTAACCCTATATTTTGAAACTTAACAATGTTCAAGGTATAGGCCCTTCTATTTTAAAATAATTACATCGTAAAAATACCACGGTTATGCAGCTTGTGTTTAATGCATTAGCTGCGCTACACCAACTAAAACACATTTACCATGTCAACGCTTACCTATCTGCACCCCTTCTTCACAAAAACACCCCAGACTCACATCAACACTTTTATAACGTACAACATATCAATTGTATCAAATTAGCTACAATTTATCCCTAAAAAGTATCTCTCTGTTTTACAACTAATATATTTAATTATGTTTCATTAAAATCTTTTACTAGTAATTAAGCCTCATAAGCGTCTGCCAAATTTTATACCTAGCTGATTACAGGTAAGAAATTGTTTAGGGTCGCTGTGAGAGGGCTTCACCTTTCCATACCATTGTCATTGTCAACCACTGTGAGCGTTCCACTAGTAATATCCCTTCTCATAGGTTATCGCTTGGTCACACACAGCGTGAATATACTTGACAGGATACTTATTTCTTTCTACTCCAGTCTTTATTCAAACCATTACTAGCATCAGACTAGTTTTTGAGTGGACTAGTCAATGGCAGGACACATATTACCTCTCACATCAATAGAGTAGCCGAACTCACTAGCTTTGTTTCTATGGAAACAACGTTCTTTCTACCTTCCACGTCATTATCTCTCGAAACATTTTAATTCGTTTAATACACGTCCGTTTCAACAGTCATTCACGCCCATTTATGCTCATAGAACATGCATCATAACGAAATTGAAGCTGCAAAAAGAATAAAGGAAATCAACGTAATGATTATTAATTACTCGATATAACACGATGCATCATAGTGATAAAACACCTCCATTCTTTATGAGCTATTGAATATCAGCTTTGGATGCCTTTGCAAAGTAAACTTAACATTCATGTTTTCCTATAAGGTAGCGCTCAATCAATACTGAATCCAAATGTGACTGAGTACGGAGAATCGTTTAATGTGACATGTGACGCGACACGTGCTGGTGTTCCAGAAAATGTTGCAACCGTTACCCAGCTCTTTGTATTTTTTGGTAAAGACAGGACACTTTACGCGAGGTACAGAACGTACTATCCTCCTTACACTTACACGGTAAGAATTTTGATCTACCTAGGACTTATGTCAACAATCAATAATTAATTTAAACCTACAATTTAGCTTTGAAGAAGGCTTGGAAATGATGTAGGATTTGTTTTGGGTTAACCTTTTAATAACATTTTAATCAGCAAAATATAAAAATAAACATCGGCATTTTAAAAGATTTATTGTTAGATTGTGATAGAGTAATATATAAGGCTGTGTAGAGGTAAGCGGAGTCGGTAGTTTTTGGAGTTTATGTTAAAGTTTAAACTGAAGGTGAGCTACTATGATGCCGGATCCCGTAATCTTGGAGGTGCCAAACGCTGCTCGATTTTGTCGATCATACAGACTAAAGTTAGACCATACATCTATAATCGTAACCCGTTTCCTACTTTTGGCCGCTAAACCTCAATTGTGCAGTGTTTGTTTTAGACATTTTCTATATACATTTGAAATCTCGTCTATTTAACTGAAACAGAGGTAAAGTTATAGGCTTTTGAAAAAAAAGTTACACTTCCCGGAAATCGCTGAAAAATTGATACCGAAATGCGAATTTGATAAAATACTAGTATATGAAATTTTGGCAAACTAGCTGTAATGGTACTCAATGTATCGTTTTCAAAGACAGACACACAGAAATACACACAGACACACATACTCTTACAAACACACACAGATATATACAAATCATTAATTTAGATAAGAAACGCTTTAAGAATATTGAACTATGGGGGGGGGGGGGGGAGAGGGTTGCCGGTCGCTTATGGGGCCCAAAATCCGACCAGAATAAAACAACATATTTTTCTTTTAAATAATATGTTTTCATTCATCTTGATAGTGATTTTGTAAAAAAAAAGACAGGTCTGTTTTAAGAGTGATTGTTTTACAACAACTAACACACACTGTTGCGTAGAAAAATATTGTTAAAATCTACATGAGCTTTAGTTTGAAACTGAAAGATAGGCAAAAGTTCACATTCGCTCCGTGACTTACTGCCCTTCTTATACTAGTCTAATAGAGGTGCACATAAAGCTCCTTCAAATAGATTTACACTAAGTAGGGTGGTCCGGGTCTATTCCACACTCTACTTGTATTTGTATTTATTAAAAAACATGTATTATAACTACTTCATAACTTTGAAAGGTGTATACTTGTACACGAATATATTTATATGATGGTAAAAGAATACATAGACAAATCTCAAATCAAAAACAGCTTTTAGATGTTTCTTTTTATTGCGAAAATAAGAAAGGTGGGGCAATTCCACACTCTGCAGCAATAAATTAAAATTTTATAACAAAATTGAAAATGTGCAGAAAACTCTGAAGGTGTGTATGGGAATAGCTACTTTTCATCACTGGAAGAAGGAAATGCCATTTTAACAACTATGGTCTTTTTCTATAACCGTTTTCAAAACCTCCACGTCTTGAGCTGCTCTTATTCTTAAGCAGATGTTTTGGGCTGATTATGAAAATTACTGAAATTATAAAAACATTTTTTATATAATGCTAATAATCAAATTATTGCTAGCTTTAAATCTGGCATTACAAATACGCTCTATAGACTAAAATAAAAATTAAATTAACACTTTATGACGAGGAATTTCCATAGGGTGTGGAATTGTCCCACATCTATTATTGATAAAAATGTTTTTAAATTCTAAAAAAAAAAAACAGCATTATCGGACATCATTAATGTTGTTATTAGTAACAAAATTGATAAAGCTTCTGTAAAAAGAAATAATAATTTTAAAGCTCAATTCTGTTTTTTTTTAATGCAAATTTATCATGTACAGCTGTAAAATCCTTCACTCGATGACTGAAATTATATAAACGATGTCGATACCATCATCATTTCTCGTTCTACTCCAAGACACATGGGGCAGACGAAGAAGAGTTCATCTTCTTCAGAGACCTCGGCATATGAAGGGTTAGTGTGGTCAACACTATGCCCAGCCGTCTTTGTTTTCCTACGCCTCCATCACAGCTGCATCACAGCTGGGTGGACTCAGGGATGTTCCTCTGAATTTGAATCGAAATTCAATCTATAGACTCTAGGGTTAGCAGCCAAGCTCTCTACCACTCTACCAATTGTGTATGAAAATTACTTCCCTTAGTCTTTTAGCACCAATTACTTTTCTTGACAGATCACACCAAAAAAAAATTACTTTTCATAGACCCATCGGGGTGAGAGGGGAAGGGGGGAGAGATACTTTTTATTAGTTAGTTTTGATATTGCAAAAACATAACTATATAAATACCATGGATTGATAAAGTGCAAAAAAAAATTATTTTAAATAATACCTTTCATCTATTTTATATAGGGCCTACTGAATGTTATTACTATTAACGAGCCGACCCGCGGCGTATCATACGCCGCTATTTAGTTATTGTTTTTTTCTACTTTTAAGTAATCCATAATTTGTGAATTCGACAGTACCAAAGCTGCCACTGAAAATATTTCTTTAAACATTATAAGTAGCTCGTTAAGGACCATAACCCCCCCTCCCCCCCCTACGTTTAATATCGTTTCAAATTAAATTATCTGCCCCTAATAGTCGTCACTAAACCGGCTCTGCTTGTAAACATTTTGAGTGAACACAGCTCACTAAGACCATGTAGAGGTGGGGTGGTAGGGAGTGCGTTTACAGCTTGTTTTCTAGCGTCTCCCAGAAGAGAATTATATATATATATAGATTATTATGTTTAATCAATAACAGTTTAGTAGCCGTTCCTAAATGTCCTCTATGTTAACTTTTATCTTTATGTTTGCTGATAAAATTTGGTATTATAGCTGTTCACTAAATTGAATCAGGTTCGACCTCCGGCAAACCGTCAGGTTGCGATTTGCGCCCCGGACTATCACGTGAGAGCTATGGTGCATACGTTCGTTTTAAAGAGTGCGATAGGCTATAAATAAAAAAATGTCTATAGTCTTTCACTAAATCGAATCCAGGGCGTCGTTCACTAAGTTTAATCAGGCGGTTGCGCCGTAGCTCATACAGCGTGCGAATTGAATATACTGTGAGCACTATGCGTTCATGTTTGTATTTAATTTTGTGTTTCTATTCTGCATTATTGTTTGCCTTTAGATTTGCGTTTGTATTTTACTTTGTGTTTATGTTGCGTTTGGGTGTATTTTGACGTCTTGTTTGTGTTTGCTTCTGTGTTTTCATTTGTGTTTGTATTTCATTTGTTTTTTTTTGCGTTTGTGTTTGCATTTGTGTTATGTTTACGTTTGTTTTTTGCATTTATTTTTAGTTTTTGGTAGGTTGTGGCTATGGTTAATTCAAAAATTAATATATTTCCTAAACCCGGTCAATGCCGGGGATATGCTGATTACTAAACACACAAGTCATGGTCCTTTATATATATATATATATATATATATATATATATATATATATATATATATATATATATATATATAATGTTTTCTGAATTCTAAAATTTCCTCTAAAGATTGGTAACGCAGGAAACTGGAGCGTCAATTTTTCTGGGAACCTGAAAGGAACATCAGACACACCAACAAACAGGAACACTATGTCAATAAAAATAGTGTTTTATGAAGCTGGATGTTATCATATTGGTGACTATATTTGTAAAGCGATATACCTTGATAAAGACGGCCTTGAAAGGCTGACAGAGGTTCGTGAATATATGAACATAATAGGTACGTTTTTATACTCCAAAAATGTATTTTAGCAAATTATTTGATGGTATATTTAAATTGCTTTACACACTCCTGATGTTGTGATGAAGATGGTTGAAGCTTCACCACGATATAACTATATTGATGATTAAGTGGTAGATGCTAAACAAATCAGCCATTTTTAGCTAATTACTGTAAAAATTAGAAAAAAATCCATTAAAAATTTAATTAATATTTGTATATTTCAAGCATTAAAGATAGATTATTCGAAGTTAATATTAAGTCCCCAATACAATGAGGGATATGGTGCATATGAGTCTGTCAATCCTATAGGATCTCGGGTTACACTAACGTGTTTTGCTGGTGTGAGTATACTTATAATTTTCGTCAGGTAATCCACAGTCTAGTTTTAGATAGTAATCGTAATTGGTCAGATTATGTAATGTTTTAGACTTTATTTTGGTAATTTTTAGGGTTGATTTTATCAAATAACAACAATAACAGTGTAGATATGATATTCTAAATCTACTCCGCCTGTGATTATAGGGACCAGAGAATGTAAACTTTACTTGGAAGTTTGGCAAAGCTAGTTCTGATGTGAACAGCTTACAGAATTATCCTGAAGATGGTGATATAACGGTTGAAAAATACGCAAATTTAATCACGAATGAGTGTAATTGGTACTTCCGTTACTCATATCTGAGTTTTCAAATAAACGACACGTATGATAATTATAGTTACGTGTGTGTAGCTACAGTAAACAATCAAGATACAACAGTTGGGAGAATGACAATACATGCAAAGAAATGTGAGTTCATTTTAAAATCTTTTGCTCCGGAACATACAATTATTTTTTCTTTCAATAATTAGTTGTAATTAAATCTTCAAATGTTATTTATCATTTGTTGTCTTAATCACAAAAATTATTTTATTTTAATTAGTTTAATTAGACTCTTATATTCATATGCATTCTTTAATGAATTAATATATTTATTTATACATGTTATACAACTCACTACATTAGTAGTCCATATAGGACAACTCACTACATTAGTAGTCCATATAGGACAACTCACTACATTAGTAGTCCATACAGGACAACTCACTACATTAGTAGTCCATATAGGACAACTCACTACATTAGTAGTCCATATAAGACAACTAACAATAATATAATATAGGTCAGTGTGATGACGCAAGATTACGTCAGACATGTTTAGCAGATATAGTTTAGCAGAAACAGACTATAGGCCTAGTTGGTTGGTTAGAGAGGCCAATGGGCGCACAGGGCTGACCGGTCACGTGGGACGGCCAGCTGACCACTGAGGCGTGGGTCAGTAGAGAGATAGGCCGGGAGATGATGATTAGCTAGCGAGGGCAGAAGGTGTTAGGTTGTAGAATGGAGCAGACGTAGTTATGTAGGGAACAGTTAGAATGTAGATAGTGTTAGGATTGATCATGGGAGTGCGTAGTTAGTGGTATAGTGAACAGTCAGTAGCAGAAGTAAATAGTGGAGAGTATAGCTAGTTAGGTAGAACATGATTATATACATATGAATAAAGAACTTTGTATTTGGAACTTGAACTCTGTGTTATTGGATTCATTCGTTTCGCATCTTTAAAATCCCCACCCTCACAGTCAGACTGAACCAAATCTTCCTCTAGGGTCTCAATAAAGATATCCCTAATAAGTAACAATCAGTCGACATTCACACTATAATCCTGACTGCAACTAGATAGTAACCGGGATAAACTAAACACCACCCTGGGATACAATAAAGCTCTCCATAGGAAGTCATGATCGACTAAAATGGCATTAAACAGTATAAAAACAGTTACTTAAAAAACAGAAGCATAACTTAACCCAACAGTCGGGGGTGAACCAGAACGGTGGGTCAAGTCTAAATAAACCTTATCCCTAGCTTAACATAAGCCCAAGGGATACAACTGTGGGTCAAGTATAAATAACAAAGCCTATTAACTTAAATCCACTGGATAACTAAAAATAATAATGTGAACTATTCCCTTTACATGAGGTTCACAATCATAAGCCATAATATTAAGAAAAATGCATTACATAAATACAAATTGACTTTAAAATAAAGTCTGTCACCACGTGGTTCGACCCTACCAAGTTAGTGACTCAATGAAAGTCTAAATTTAGATGAGCAGAAAAGTTAGCCTATGGCAAAAATGCATAATATAAAAGTGAAATAGAAAATTTTAAAAAATCAACTATCCGACCAGAATTCAGGGACATAGAATAAAAACACACAACTTTGGATGTTGTTCTAAACTTTCGATGCCTTAGGATAGTCTAAGTTCTGACACGACAGACAACCTCCACATCCCCACAACATTCGAAAAGGAATTCGAATCCTGCGCACAAAACTGACGTACACACACATATTGCCCACTGCGCCGCAACAAATAGTACCCAAATCACAGCTAACAAACAACACGTCACGAAACAATAGACAGAATTATACAAAAAGACACTTAATATAAATATCAACAACAATATAAACAAAATATGCACAGACTAGCAGTAGACAGCGACATAAACAGCCAAACAGCGCCGCCATAATTCTGGACGACTTAACAAAAAAAACACGAACAGTTTACGACATAAAACGAAACGATATATTCGTCTTTAATCTACAGTAAATAGTAATATTCAGGCACATTCCAGCCATTCATATAAAAGCAGCATATTTAAATTTTCCTACATATACCAGTACTATCAAATGTTTTCCAGCAATTCTAAATCCAATCGTGATTGAGGAAGGGAATCAATTTTCTGTGAAATGTGACTCGTCATTGGCTGGAGTTCCAACTAGTTATGCTTCTGTTGTATCTTTGGAAATTACATGGACGAATGGGACAGAGGAACCAATAACGTATGCAAACTACAGCCTTCTACCACAACCAAACAATTTTTCTGTAAGATAAATTTGATCAAACTATGCCAGGCTACTTTATTACTCTTTCATCCATTTAAAATAAATGTACATACTAATTAATTTGCAAAAGAAAAATAAAAATAGTTTTTGAATCTAGTAAAATTTAAAAGCAACTGTGGTTATAAATATAACTTTCAATTCTTATGCATAAGCAAATGCATATGTGTATATAAATTTTAACGTATACAATAGTCTTGCTTTGCTTATTGTATTAATACACAGGCCAGTGGCGTAGTTAGGATTTTCAGGCCCCTATGTAAAAATGATCAGTGGACCCCTTCATCAGCCGATAGGCTACAATGGAGTTAAACGAAGAAATCAACTGCTACTTATGATCAGAGGTGTAGCGATGGGGGTGCGGTGGGTGCGGACCGCACCGGGTGACACCATTTATGGGGGCGACACCAAGGCAAAAAATAGCAAAATATATACAGAAAAATGAAAATTTCACTTAATTAAATGATTAATGTGAGTGAATTAAATAGTCTTTTAAGAGCAAAGTGGACAAATCCCGACACGAATGTAGGGGGGGGGGGGGGAGAGGGGGGGGGGGACACCATGACGTAAATCTGCTAATGATAAAGAAAACATGCAACATCCAGCTGAATTTATAACCGAATATAGATGCAAATCGTTAGTATTATCATAGTTTAAGCAATCACTGTGGGGGTGACGGTGGTGGGGGGGGGGGGGAGGGGAGGAGTTACATCAACTCAGCGTTGCAATATATATGACTGAGGAAAACGGTTTGGTTGAGAATCGTAATAAAGTATATCTTAATCCATTTATGGGGTGGGATGGGAATGGGTTGATAAAAAAATTAAATACATCCAGAAGAAAAAAAAATTGAATACATATACACATGCGCATACACATACTTACGAGTGTATATGGAATATATGGTGCCCTATCAAAACGGCCCGGGACAAATCGGCCCCGTCAAAACGGCCCCGTTAATATCACCCCGTCAAATCGTCCCCCGACAAAACGACCCAAAATAGCCCCGTCAAATGGGCCCCGACTTATTGGCTCCCGTCAAATGGGCTCCCGTTATATTGACTCGCGACATATAGGCTCCCCACAAATGAGCTCCCGACATTTAGGCTCCCGACAAATAGGCTCAGGACATACAGTTTCCCGACATATTGGCTTCCGACAAAAGGGCTCACAACAAATGGGCTCCCGACAAATGGGCTCATGACATATTGGCTACCGACAAAATGACTCCCTACATATTGGCTCCATACAAATGAATGGCATGACCACTATTGGCATAAAAGTAACCATTTTGTCCTACCTCCACTACTACTATAACCACTTTTTAATGCCTGAATGAAATTGTTTTTCATGAACCAACATCCATTCACAAACAAATCAAGCCCTTAACAGCTAAAGTCTACCAATTCTAAAATTTTGATAATGTTTAATTTACAACAGTAAAGATCTGTTGCATAAAAGCGAGCACAGAAGTGAACATGTACGGTATACATGATGTTTACATGATAACAACATTTTGTTTTGATAACCTACAAGCATACTAGAGGTAGGAAGGTAAAGCGTGGACCCTTCTCCCCACACACTGAGTTGGAACAGCCTATAACCGACTCAATTATGGAAGTCATAGATAGATGACCCTTAAATTAAAACATACTATATTTTATAATAGATAAACTAATATAAAAAAGGCCTGCCGAACAAGAGATGCATACGTTGTATTACTTAAGAGTGTTGGATAAGCTAACTCTAAAGAATATTGATGAAGGGGTCCCACTGGCAGGTGTCATATTCAATGAGACCGTTTTGCCGGGAGACTTAGTCTCTACAGAAACGGTATCGTCAGTGGTCCTTTTGTCTGGAGCCAAATTGATAGGATCCTTTTTGTCGTGAGCCAAAATGACGCTAGCCTATTTGTCGGGAGTTGTAATGACGGGGGCCGTTTTGTGGAAAAAACTAAATGACGGGAGCCTATATGTCGGGAGCCTTATCGACTGGAGCCCTTTTGTCGGGAGCCTATATAACGGGAGCCTATTTGTCGGGATCCTAAATGACGGGAGCCTATTTATCGGGAGCCTTTATGTCGCTGGCCATTTTGACGGGGCTCTTATGTCGGGGCCGATTTGTCGGGGTCGTTTCGACGGGGCCGTTTTGTCATTGGCCGTTTTGACGCCGCACGGGAATATATATATACGAGCCAACCCGCGGCGTATCATACGCCGCTATTTTGTTGTTTTATTTTCTACTTTTCAGTAATTCATAATTTGTGAATTCGACAGTACCAATGCTGTCACTGAAAATATTTGCTTTAAAACACTACCCCCCTCCCCCCTTTCCCCTAACCCCGACCCTACACCCCCCCCCCCCCTCCCCGTGAAAGCAGCCTCCGCTTAGTTACCTCTTGTAAGTTTAAAATCGTTTCAAACTAAGTTATCTGCCCCTAATAGCCGTCACTAATCCCGGCTCTACGATTTGTAATTATTTAGCGTGAACCACAGCTCACCAGACCATGTGGGGGTGGGGTGGTAGTGATAGTGAGGAAGAGAGGGGACTGCAAGGCGCGCTTGCAGCTTGTTTTCTAACGTCTCACAGAAGAGAAATATATATATATATATATATATATATATATATATATATATATATATATATATATATATATATATATATATATATATATATATATATATATATATTTCTTACGAGGGGGGGGGGGTGACACTATAAGGTGCCGCACCGGGTGACACCCGACCCCGCTACGCCACTGCTTATGATGTAATGCTTTAAATAATATAAATATGCGGTACATTTTATATTTTATACGTCCCGATTGTGTATTTATACTATGTTATTATGTAGCTTTGTAAAAAAAGTTACAGGCTTACAGTTAATATGTTTTAATAAGTAAACACAGTTGTGTCTTAATGGGATATGCTCCGTAAAAAAAATCACCAAATTTCTGGTCTTTCGTCGTGATGGGTTTCTTGCCCTTTTGGATACTTTCTTTATTTTTGTATTAAGAAAAAAATAACTTTAATGAGAAAAAAAAAATGTGTTTAAAATACCATTTTTATGACCTTATTAATTAAAAATGATCAATCATGCCCAACGTTAAAAGCCCTCTATGAAAAGTTTTATATCCGTCATCATATTGTATTTGGCATCATTGGAAAGCTGGATTTCTCATGTATTCGATAATCTTAATTTCTATCATCTCGGAAACACCCAAAGCTTACAATCGGCTTTACAAGTTACACTGATAAGATTTTTCGTGACCTACTTTTCGTTACTTTTGTCTGTTTTTCTCAGTTTGCAGGTTTTTAACAGTAAATACCCTACGATTTTTATATTTATTAAACAATGCCCACCATCATTTCAGTAATTGTTCGTTATGCAAAAATACAATTTCTGTCATGTTGGAAGGTTGATGGCTTTCGTAAAAAAAAAGTATATGGTAAATAATAGGCACATTTTGAATACTAAAAAAGGTGAGATATTTTAGACCTTGTAAAATACTTACTAATAGCTATTTCAAAAATTTATCGTGACAGAAGTTTTAATATATACTGAAATATAAGCAGTTTAAATTTGATTACTATACTTGCATAAATAAAATAGCGGTAGCATTTTTAAAAGTACCGAAAAATTCAAAATGGCTGAGGTTTTTTTGGGTTTCCATGAAAACCGAAATTGGTTTCAACCTTTTTTTCTGTATTTAATACTTACTTTCATGTGCCAAAAAAGTATTCAAAATGCTTTAGATCTTAAATAGTAAAAAATAAAAAATAAAAACTGAGCATATCCCCTTAAAGATTAATTACTTAAACATATGCAATGTCATTTACGTACATCGACAAATGCTGGACTCAGATGGCTGTAAAAACTTTGTCCATGGTTATTTTTAAAAAATGGTTCAGTTGTTATTAGGATGTTTAGTAAGATGGAATTTCGTGGTGGGCAGACAGTAAGAAGTGGGGGGAGGGGAGGTACAGGTCTGTGGGGGGGGGGGGGAATTTCTTAGTCAGTTGAGGTTTTTAGCGATGCATGTAAATTTACGGGTGCTGGATGCCGATCTCACAAAAGAGTCAGTTCAATATTATTTATAGACTAATTATCTCAATGGCTTGCACAACCATGCGGCAACTCCTGTAGTGATATTATTACTGATGGGCCCCGTTCGACCCTCCCAACCCCCCGCCCCCACTTACCTCCCCTCGACCCCCACTGAATTCCACTACTTATTGTAAAGTAATAAAGGGGCCTTTTTGAAACTTTTATTTATTTCTACAATAAAAATAAACTGGATTTTAATTTTCTTTTTAAAATTATTTATATAAAACAAATGTTAAAATTCCGATGTAAAAGTTTCAAAGAGAAAAGGGCCACTAAATGCCCTGGGCCCCTATACCTTGCTTACGCTAGCTTTACGGTAGCTACGCCACTGATACAGGCTGCATTATGTGTTATAATGTATTAAATTATTACATATTTTAAAAACTATTATGTCGACAAATAAAATTAAGTGAACCTATCTAATAATTTAAAACCTTGAATCAAATACATTTTAATAGTAGAAAATAATTATACAATAATTATGTTGACAGAAACATCATGTTTTATTTTAAAATTATTTTTAGTTTACACCGAATTCAAGACACTGGAAATTTAATTTTAAGAGCGGCATAACAGGACCATCAGTTGAAATAGACGTCGACGATGCTATGTGTTCAGATGCTGGCTGGTATTTGTGTACTGCCACTTACATAGATGATTCAAGCAACAGTGAGGTTTTAACATCCCAGAATCAAAGTGTCGCAAGTTTACGTAAGCTATATATATATATATATACTATATATATATATATAAATATATATATATATATATATATATATATATATATATATATAGTATATATATTTTAGTTTAAATACGTAACAAGAATCTACGTCATTAAGGGGTCATCCATTTATGCAGTCCACATGGGGGGGGGGGGGGGTGAGAGCGTCCGATAAAAACAACAAGACGCTTATGGACTGGAGGAAGGGCGGTCAGGTCAATGTGGACGTCTACAAGCGGAATTAAAGCACAAAATACTTATTTTTTTATATTTTAAAAAATACATTTAAAAACTGAACATAAAATATAGATTATACATTAAATCGGCAGTTCTCGTGTTAACTGTATTCGAAATATAGTTGTATACGACCTACATTTCTTTTTACAAGCGGGAGGGAAGGGGGCTGCGATCGCAGCAATTTTCTAAAACAATTTATGATATTTTAAGTTTGTCTTTAAACATATCAAACAATTGTAACTAAATCATAGTAGGCTTACATTTTTATGTACCCGAAATATCACACTTTTATTAACTCATCGCAATTAGATCTATAGCCAACTTCTTTGCTTACTTATCGGCGCATCTGCTGTTTGTCTTATTCCTGCTGGATATAGACCAGGGGTCTCCAAACTACGGCCCGCGGAGATCTTTTTGTCCACGGAAAAAACGTTTGTGGGTGCTGCCTGAGGAAATTAGCCCAGAAAAATCACGACATGCCTGGAAGAAACTGGCCCCCGAACTGAAATTTGTTAGTTAATGCGGCCCTCGGACTGAAAAGTTTGGAGACCCCTGATATAGACCGTCAACCACCACAAATCGATCATAATTCACATTTGTAGTATTTGCTTGAGTTGTCAGGCTCAATTCATTCATCTATCTTATATACGGACGGCCTATAATTTTTGGATTTTAAGATCAGTCTAAAAACGTATGGTAAATGTTTACCTAAAGTGTGCCACGTAAATTACACTTTTGCTTATCTTTGATTTGTCAAAAATAGGAAGGGAAACTTCAGGTCCCCTGCATGTTAGCTGATATAGAACATTATCCAAAGGCATCTTGTACAGTTGCTCCCATTTTTAGATGGGTTGTGTTAAAAACTCTATGCAAATATAGGGGTGGGAGTAAGCTGAATAAATCGAGGGTATAGAAGACAAACGTATCCGAAAAACACGAAATAGGAGAAAACTAAAATTTCAATGTTCTACCTCGATTGTAAAATAGTGCACAGTATTATGTGAACACGTTTCTTATATAAATGCAAACTATAATATGTCTAGTGTATGATATTTAATTGTATAAATGATCACTGTTATCCTTTAAAAGAGTATAATTTGTTGCAAAGTAGACAGAAATGGACATGCAACATTTGTGTTATGTTAACAGAGGATTAGAGAAATTTATGAAATTAAATTTATACAGCTTGTACCAAATATCAAATAACTTAATAAAACAAGAATAATTAAATGTAACAGAATAACACTTTATTTAATATTAACTGAGAATTTTACAAATCATCAGTCTCTTCTGAGGCATCAGGATGTGATCACTACATGTGTCTGAAAATGTAGCAACATGTTTTACAGTAGAAGGGAGGTTGTTTAAATAGTCTAACAGAGCAGATCCTATTTCATTGGCACCTCGATTCCGCATCAAACAGGGTAAAATTGTACATAGCCAGTTTTCTTGTGTAGCATATCTGAGGATCGCCAGCGTGTGGTGTCACCAATGCAGCTTGCAGATCAAAAGTAAGAGCAATGTAAGCTTTGTCATCGCAATCACGTTGCTTATCAATAAGCCCGTATCAAGTTCTCCATATATCGCTCTAGATACTGATGTGATAGCCTGTGAAAATATTTTGCGGACAGAGAGAAAGAGAGAGAGAGAGAGAGAGAGAGAATTGCGCAAATTGGCTTTTATATATTAGGATAGTTTATTTGGTGCTGATCCTCCTTTTCTTTTATCAGCTCACCCAAAGGCTCCAGAACCCCTTTTCCTGCCAATGATGAGTCAACACATCTAAATTAAAATGAAAACGTTTTGAAGAAAAATTCCAGACAAACTCTTCTTTTTCTACCATCATTCGAGTTTAAGAAATATGCACGAATTTGTTTGCCTTTTGATATGATCTTCAAGAACAAGGTTGCACAAAAATTGCTTTTTCATATTATAACTTGGAAGAATATAATATTCTTTGCAAATGTTGTGTCGATCTTCGTCAGATATTTCAGAGTTGCAATGGAATCTACATTTGCTGCAATCAACTGTTTTGGGATATTTAACAGGCACTGTCTAGCCATTTCTAGTAATGTACAACAGTTTTCAGGTTCTCTTTTCTTTTTCTCCCAATTTTTGTGTTCTTAGTATCTGAAACATTCCCGTCCTCATCGCGCAGGTTGGACTGATTGAGGCCAGCAGCCGTTTCAATCTGTTTAATTACTATTGCCTCTGCATGGATGTATTTGTGATTACTGTGTCTAGTTTTTTAATCAAATTTGGATCACAGTTTACAGCATCTACAGCATTTGAGCCTGCTGTTAATTCATGTGTGATTACTGAATCACCAGATTTACAGGAGGTTGTCTTTTCAGAGTACACATGGACGATCTGATTAGAGCAATCTGTTTCAGTAGTGCATCGATCAGGGTCAACATCGACATAATAAGAGCCAGCTGTTAATTCATTAGCGATAGCTGAATGAACTAATTCATATGAATTAGTTGTTTCAAAGTAAAGTTAGACCAACTGATGAGACCCAGCTGTTTCAGTGTGGTGATCAGGGCCTACTGCTTCAATGTGTTGATCAGGGCCAACTGTTTCAGTGAGGTGATCAGGGCCAACTGTTTCAATGTGTTTATCAGGGCCAACTGTTTCAGTGAGTTGATCAAGGCCAACTGTTTCAGTGAGTTGATCAAGGCCAACTGTTTCAATGTGTTTATCAGGGCCAACTGTTTCAGTGAGTTGATTAGGGCCAACTGTTTCAATGTGTTTATCAGGGCCAACTGTTTCAGTTAGTTGATCAAGGCCAACTGTTTCAGTGAGTTGATCAAGGCCAACTGTTTCAATGTGTTTATCAGGGCCAACTGTTTCAGTGAGTTGATCAAGGCCAACTGTTTCAGTGAGTTGATCAAGGCCAACTGTTTCAATGTGTTTATCAGGGCCAACTGTTTCAGTGAGTTGATTAGGGCCAACTGTTTCAGTGAGTTGATCAGGGCCAACTGTTTCAGTTAGTTGATCAAGGCCAACTGTTTCAGTGAGTTGATCAAGGCCAACTGTTTCAATGTGTTTATCAGGGCCAACTGTTTCAGTGAGTTGATCAAGGCCAACTGTTTCAGTGAGTTGATCAAGGCCAACTGTTTCAATGTGTTTATCAGGGCCAACTGTTTCAGTGAGTTGATTAGGGCCAACTGTTTCAATGTGTTGATCAGGGCCAACTGTTTCAATGTGTTGATCAGGGCCAACTGTTTCAATGTGTTGATCAGGGCCAACTGTTTCAGTGAGTTGATCAGGGCCAACTGTTTCAGTTAGTTGATCAGGGCCAACTGTTTCAGTTAGTTGATCAGGGCCAACTGTTTCAGTTAGTTGATCAGAGTTTTTTGATTCGACTTGGTTAGATCTTGTCGTTTTGATGAGTTGATCACCGCTAGCTAAACAATTCAATAATTATATCAGTACTTATAATTAGGTAGTCAATAAAAGAATCATTATACAAAACAGAAATCTACTAAAATATATAATTTAGAGTATTGGTATTGATTTAAAATTACAATTAATCACCATGTAAATAGTTGGAATAAAATTTAAAAAAATGGTTCAGAAGAAAGGCATTTCCTTTGTAGTTGCATTAGTTACTACTAGACTACCCGTCATCCGTTGGATAACTGTGGGTTTCGGGGGTCATCCATAAAAAAAATCACGTCTGCCACTCAGAGGCGTAGCGACCCTTCCCGGTGCCCGGAGACAAACTTTTCGATTTGAACCCCCCCCCCCCGCAAGATTTCGATTTGCACCCCCCCCCTCAAACTTTTGATGTACACCCCCCCCCCCTTCTTAAGATTTCGAATTGCACCCCCCGCCCCCTCAAACTTTCAATTTGCACCCCCCTCAACCATTCAATTTATTTTTCCAACCCATTTTGGCGCCCCCTAAGGTCGGCACCCGGGGACATATGGCACCCCCCCCCCCCCCCCACTCGCTACGCTACTGCACTATCTCTTATCGTCACAAAAAACAGACCCCACATTCAAAAATACGTTTTTTATCTTTTAAAAACACCGAAAACACCGATTTCGGACCAACCGTTCATATACTGACGTCACAGGTGACCTACTCAACTCTACTTCACCTGCCCAGTGTCCCGCCAAGTCTCAGACAACATGTTTTTATCGTTTAAAAAAAAACGATTCCAGCCGAGCATGTCTATGACCACACTATCTCTTCATATGCTTAGGAGAAATAAACAGATTAACTCTACTTCACCTGCCCTGTATCCCGCCAAGTTCAGATAGGCAACTTTATCATTCACATCTAAAAAATAAAATAAAAATTGAAAAAAAACAATTATCATTGACGTATTGGTCTAGAACCTGTGACACCCGCATGCAAGCCGAGTACACTAACAACTTAGCTATTAACTCGTGATGTCAAAGGTTTTTTTATACTATAGTTTAATACTTTGAGTCTCCTTATGCAACTTGATTTACGCGCATTGATCTAGATCTAAGTCTGGGTCTAGTAGTAGTAACTTTCGAATTAAATTTTATCTTTAATTAGCCAAACAAAGATTTATATAAAATAATGAAGGTTTGAAATTATCTAAATCTAGATTCTACGACTCGTTTGCTTAAGTCTTAACTTTAGTTATTGCGTAACACTTGCTAGATCTAGATCTAATCATTAGCTACGCTAATAGGCCCGGGATCGAGCATTTCAAAATTAGCATATTCCAAACAAAGATTTATATAAAATAATAAAGGTCTAAAATAGTTTAGTATATAGAAAATCATTATTATCCAAATCTAGATAGAATTATCTATATTTTAGATCTACGACTGAGCCATATTTAGAATTTACGTTTATAATTTAGCAAAATTATGAATCTTAAGCTACGCAAATAGGCCCTGGATCAAGCATTTCAAAATTAGCATAGTCGACACAAAGATTTATACAAAATAATAAAGGTCTAAAATAGTTTAGTATATAGAAACTCATTATTAACTAAATCTAGATAGAATTATCTATATTCTAGATCTACGACTGGTTTGCTTAAGTCTCGTTTTTATATGGATTGTATTTATAACTAATACATCTTTGATTTGACCTAGATCTAGATCTAGATTCTATTTCTATATCTATAAATAACTTTCTTGGACAGATTGTAGATCTAGAGAAATTTATCGTAAAACTAAATGAAAAAGACAGTTGAAAATTGATTTTAAGTGTTGGAACGTAATAGATACAGCAAACGGGCGTATTGTTAAAGTTATAGCCGACAGAAAATTAGCTTTAGAACGTGTTAAACTTTGGAATGGGAACACTATCTTCTTCTATAGACGCCGCCATTTTATTATACTAAAAAGTAATCAAAAAACTGTGACGTCACGCTTTCGTCGAGTCTAGTCGTTTTTCAAATCTTTTTTAAAAAATGTGGTTAATCTACCTATGAATAAATCAATAAATTAATTAACGTCTTTAAATAAATGTGTGATTAACAGTCTGTCTGCAATCAAAAATTATTCTGTACTTACATACTATTTTACAGCCCCCCATATAAAGCAGTTTCCTTACAGTAAGAAATCAGACAAACAAACAAAAAAAATATTCAAACATGTAAACAAACTTGAGTTTTAGTAGTATACTAGAATACCCGTCATCCGTTGGATAACTGTGGGTTTCGGGGGTCATCCATCAAAAAACATCACGTCTGTCACTCAGAGGCATAGCGAGCCTTCCCGGCGCCCGGGGACAAACTGTTCGATTTTAACCCCTCCCCCCCCCCCAAGATTTCGATTTTCAACCCCCCCCCCTTCAAACTTTTGATGTGCACCCCCCACCCCCACTCAAACTTTCGATTTGAACCCCACTCAACCTTTCAATTTATTTTTCCAAACCATTTTGGCGCCCCAACATATGTCCCCCTCTACTTCACCTGCCCTGTATCCTGCCAAGTTCAGATAGGCAACTTTATCATTCACATCTAAAAAAAAAAAAAAAAATTAAATAAAAAATTATCATTCACATATTGGTCTAGAACCTGTACCACCCGCATGAGAGCGGACTACGCTACAAACTTAGCTATTTACTCGTGACGTCACAAATGAATTTTTATACTATACTTTTGAGTCTCCGCGCATAGATCTAGATCTAAGTCTAGTAGTAGAATCTAGTAACTTTCAAATTAAATTTTATCTTAAATTAGCCAAACAAAGATTTATATAAAATAATTAAGGCCTGAAATAGATTCTAGATGTATTAAGGCCTGAAATAGATTCTAGATGTAGAATTTACATTAAGTCTAGATCTAGAATTTACATTGAGTATAGAGTGACCTAGATCTAGGCTAGATCTAGACTCTAGAATCTAGGCTAGATTCATAACTTTCCTTCGACAGCTGATCTTTAGATCTAGAGAAATTTATTGTAAAACTAAATGAAAAAAGACAGTTGAAAATTAAAATAAGTGTTGGAACGTAATAAATACAGCAAACGGACGTATTGTTAAAGTTATGACCGACAGAAAATTAGATTTAGAACGCGTTAAACTTTTGAATGGGAACACAATTTTCTTCGATAGACGCCGCCATTTTATTGTACTAAAGAGTAAACAAAAAACTGTGACGTCACTATTCCCACAAAGTTTAGTCGATGTTTTAACATTTTAAAAAAAATGGGTTACTCTACGTATGAATAAATCAATAAATTAATTAAAGTCTTTAAATAAATTTGTGATTAACAGTCTGTCTTAAAACAAAAATTTTTCTCTACCTACATACTATTTTACAGCTTTCCACGATGAGTGCAACCATGAGCAATAGTCAATCAGGCAAACAAACAAACAAAAAAATAAATATTCAAACATGTAAACAAACTTGACTTTTAGTAGTATATAGATAGATAGATATAGATAGATTATTAGTAGATCTAGAGTAGATTATAGTAACTAGATTCTACTCTAGATCTACTAATAATAGATTTCTAGTTATTATTATTATTATTAGAGTATAAGAGTCATTAGATAATAGTTATTAGTATTAGTTAGGCTACTATTTACTACTAGATTCTAGATCTAGAATAGTATTGAGAGGTGACTCATGGTATTTAAATAATATATTACCTTAGTCTTATTTTAAATAACTAATTCGATTTAAGTTATATTTATTTGATAATTATAAATTTAATATTTCTTAAATTATCTGTATCATGATCTTCACCAAGGAGCTTTAATATTTCGTAAACATTGCGAAACGTTTGTTTCTAATGAATTGTATGGCTTCGTGTCCATGTTATTTTGTAGTATGTCCAGTTGACGAAATAAATCACAAACATTTCTAATGCACAAATGATACTTGTCCAATACTACATTTGTGCTCTGTTGAAGTTGCTAAAAGAAATATACTATAATCGTATTTTGTGTTTTGTGTTTTATGCAGCACCTACAGATGTAGCCTACCGAACGAACATATACTTAAATAGCTCGGGCAAATTTAGTTTGAAAAATATAAAAACACTGTGGATAAGAGTAAAACTGCCTCAAAAAGTAATCTTAAAAGAACACAAAAGCTGTACTTAATTATAAAAAATGCAAAGATCTGATATGCAAGAATAATAATTTAGTTAATTGATAATTATACTTTGGGCTATTGTTCATAATATTCCCCTTATTAGAACTGAATAACTCCGGAAAAGAATACACAGCGGCATTTAAAATACTTGATTTCTTCACGAACAGCCCGTGCAGTTCCTGTGTCCCTGACTTTAGTTCCCCAGTATAACGAAGGCCTCGGACCTTTTGAGTCAGTCAATCCTGCAGGGTCTAATGTTGTATTGACATGTAATGTGACGGTGAGTGACATTATAGAATGAATTTCTATATAGAGTCGTTTTATAAAAAACAAATTCTTCTGTAATTCGATTCATACACATTTTTTACATCGGATTTTATTATTCGATTACAGGGTAGAAAAGAGTTGTCCATTAATTGGAAGTTTGGCAATTCGAGTAATAATGTTTACAGTATCTCACTATATCTTGCAACAAGCGACACAACAGATTTTGAACCAGTGCAAATCAGTTCGGGGACAGCCTGTGTCCAGTACCTTCATTCCTCAACACTGAATTTTACAACAGAACAGAAGTTTAGTGGCTACATGTATATGTGCGAGGCAACATCTAACAGTGAGGTCATATATGTTGGCAATATGACGATACAAGTTACATCAAGTAAATCACAATCTCTGTTATTGAAATGTACTCAAAATGCTGGCAGTCACTAGTTATGTCTAGTTCGTTTTTTACTTAAATCTGCACACTAAAATTAAAGTTATGTGCTCCACAGTCAACAGATTACAGACTGTGTAAGAATCGGTCGAAATGAAAATTTATAATATTTATTTTACTTTAATTTTGTAAATTAAATAAAACAATTTCCCGTGTTAGTATAAAATAAGCCTTAAATAATTTAAACGTTTACATTTGTTTTACATATTATGATTGGATGTATAGACCAAAAACTTACTACTTAATAATGGTTGACACATCAAGAAACTAATACTTACTAAATAATGTTTGTCGCATATTTTCTACTAATAATTAATTTTTTGTTATGTGTGTTTGTTCACAGTGTGCTCTCACTTGGGCGTCACAAAAAGTGTTACACTTTCTCTTAGATTGCAGATCAAAGAATATAAAGTACTTTTTAATAATAAATCAGTCAAAACAATTCATGTTCTATACATTGTGCAGAAAAAAAAACAGTTGTTATACATTACGTAGAAAACTATGTATTCTTTCAGCGATAGCTTTTTCAAAATAAACCGGGAGTGATCTCCCCTAAACTTTCTCGAATATTCTAATATAAAACTACGAGGGATGGCAACTCAGGACATAGACAATATTTGTAATCCATTTTTAATTACATAAACTTTTTATAATAGAATAGAATCCCGTAAAAAAAATAATTGCACACCAAGTGAACGCCTAATAAAATGTGCATAATCAGTGGTGGAACTAGAAAAATAAACCGGTAGTGATCTCCCCTAAACTTTCTCGAATATTTTTATATAAAATAACAGGGGATGGGAACTCGGGCTATAGACATGATTTTTAATCCATTTTAAATACTTAAAGTTTTAAAAATAGAATAAAATCTCGTAGACAAATTAATTGCACACCAAGTGAACGCAAATAAAAAAAAGCGCATAATAGTGCGCAATATTATTAGTACTTTTAAAATTTACATTAGTTTTTTGAGAAATCGGAAGTAGCGTAAATTACTACTTCCAGTCAACGGAAATTACTCAAAATTTAACAGAAGGTAGAGAATTAGATCTTTTACTTACATGTGAAATTTCATTTATCTATCTGAAATAGTACTCAAGTTATAGGCTTTTAAAAAATTCAAAGTAGGAAAAGTACCACTTCCGGTTATCGGAAATCGCTCAAAAGTTGATACGGATCTACGATTTTGATAAAATACTTATATATGAAATTTCATCAACCTAGCTGTAACGGTACTCAAGTTATCGTGTTTACACACGGACAGACACACACACGGACAGACACACACACACACAGACATACGGACAAGATTGCAAAATTATGTTTTTCCGTATCAGTGAGGTGTAAAACGTCGAGATTTGTAAAAATCTCGATTTTTTTTTTTGCACGATTACAATACTTTCTCTATACTACGTATATACGAGAAAGTAAAAATTAGTAAAATACAGTTGATTTTAAAAACAATTAGTACTTTTTTTATACACTGTAAACAAGTTTTTTTTTTTAATGTGCGCTTTAATTTTAGCGAATAACTAATTCTAGTGTAACGTTTTATTGACCATATTTTCAATGACTTAAGCTCCAGAAAGCACCACACCCGCTGTGAACGTCTACAGTAAGGATATCGTCAGCACCAGTGTTATCGTGGAGGGAGGAACTTTTACTGTGACATGTGATGCGTCACGCGCTGGTGTTCCACCAAATATTTCCACAGTTTCTAATTTGTTTATTGGTTGGACAAACGGGACAACACCACCAATAATCTACGCCGAATACAGGACATTTATTAAACCATATAATACCTTGGTGAGAAAATCTAGGTTTTTTTTTTTTTTTTTTTTTTTTTTTTTTTATGTGAAGTTTTAAACTATTTAAAATATTCCATGCTCTAAATACGTTTACGTAGACTTTTTCAATTATAGTAGAAAAAGATTATTAATTTGTATTTGATTTCACATATATGCAGCTGGCTTAAAGTATATAGATTTTTTTTCCTACCATACACATTTTTCTAAATATACGTTTTATTTAATCAATTAAACGTCACGTTTAAATAAATAGATTCAAAAGTTTAAATTAGATACAAAATTTGATACAAAACGTGTGTTTTTAAAACAGTGCATAAAAAACCGGTAGTGATCTCCCCTAAGCTTTCTCGAATATTCTTATATAACACTACGGGGGTTGACTCCTCGGGATATAGACATGATTTTAAATACTATTTTAATTACTTAAACTTTTTAAAATAGAAAAGAATCTTGTAGAAAAAGAATAGCGCACCAAGTAAACGCCAAACAATATGTGTATTATAGTGCGGAATATTATTAGTACTTTATAAATTCGCATGAGTTTGTTAGAGAAATCGTAAATAGCGTAAATTACTACTTCCAGTCAACGGAAAAAATCCAAATTGGACAGAAGGCATATAATTAGATCTTTTACTTACCTGTAAAATTTCATTAATCTATCTGAAACAGTACTTAAGTTATAGGCTTTTGAAAAATTGAAAATAGAAAAAATTCCAATTGAGATTACCGGAAATAGCTGAAAAGTTGGTACAGAACTACAAATTTGATTTAATGCTTAGATATGAACTTTCATCAACCTAGCTGTAACGATACTCAAGTTACCGTATTCACAGACATACATACACACATGCACACACACACAAACACACACAGACATACGGACAAGATTGCAAAACATGTTTTTCCTACTCTGGGATTTTTTTTTACACGATTACAATACTTCCTTTTATATATAGTATACGAGAAGTAAAAACATTTTAAAAAGAAGCTTTTAGGTAATAACGCACTAAAAAGGAGAGAATAAATGATTCACTTTAAGTATATACTAATACACTAATATTTAAATAACTGTTTGGTCTCTTTCAAAATAATTAAAAATGTATAAAATTTGTTAGCACAAAACATTATTATTGAGAAAAATAATTTGGCCTGTACCGAAATGCTCATAATTAAAAGCAGTTTTAAAAACATGAAAATTCGAGTAAAAATCGGTATTTCTTATTTAATTAAGTATTTTGGCTTGTTAAATCTGTTGGTTTGACTTTGTAGGCTTGTATGGATCGTTTATTTACTGGCCGTTTCGATTAGTACTTTTAGAACATGCATTAATGTTGTGAAAATAAATGTCTCCAGTACCCCCCACTGACGTCTCCCCCAAGGAACTGGACTTTCATATTCAGTGGAAACCAACAAAATACAAGCGATAAACCAAATAACAGAGACACAATGAAAATACTGATTACAGTTTATGATGCTAACAAAGCAGACGAAGGAATATATTTTTGCAACGCAAGTTATTTGGATGAAAATGATCATGAAACAACTGCTTACAAATCCCAACGTGTAAAAAACGAAAGTAAGTGTGTGCGTGTGTGTGTGTGTGTTTTAATTACAAAGTACCCGTAAATAACAGCTTTTATTTCTAGTAATAGCTACACACCGTTATTTGGTGTAAGAGTTTAGTAAATAAGTCTATTATCATTTTCTCAAATGATATTTATGTTGTTGTTATAGGTTAGGTAAAAAACAATATCGCATTGAAAGCAGAAAACATGTTTAATCTGTTAAATACAAATTTAGTTAATAATTTTACGGCGAAATTTCTAAAAAAAATCATCTCTTTTCATAGATACTAAGAAAGTGTGGAAGCAGTCTTATTAATAAACTCAATGCTAATTACTGCTAAGCCTGAAAAAAAAAAGAAACCCATTAATGTTCAGTCTTTCTAAAAGATAGAGATAAAGTAATTATAGGCCAAAAACGCTATGATCTCATTTACCTAAAGAACAGTTCAAATATAAAGTACGTGTACTTTACAGCACTTAGTATATATTTGAAAAATATAAACTCTATTTCGTCTGCTCAATGAATCGGTGGGTCTAGAATGAAATCTTTACGGTATAGTTTAACGTCACCTGTTTTTTACCTGTTAAAGCCACAACAGAAACTAGCGACTACAGCTTTCTGTACTACGTCATCCCAGTCGCAGCAGTTGTTGTTGTTGTGGGTGTTGTTATTGCAACGGTTTGCTTTGTGAAAGGTTGGTATCTTTGGCTGACACATGAACACACACACATAAACATTCACTCACACAGGTAAACACATTAACAAGCTCACACTCACTCTCGTATAAACACAATTAATTACAAATTGAATCGATTTGTGCACTTTTATTTACTTATTAACAATGCATCGTATTACTAAATTTGACAGTACGCCGTGATAGAGCAAGAAAGAGAAGATTTGATCTCAGGACCCTTCCAGCAATCAGAGCAGTTTCTGTGTCTCCACCAATGGACAGTAGCGGGTATCTGTTACCTGTCGACCCCAATGGGGGGTACGCCCAGATTTCAGATGTAGCAATATACGAAAGTTCAGCTAACTACTACAGTTCTATCAATGAATTAGAGTTTATCAAGGAAAGTGACGAGCAATCAGAGAATACAAATGGCCTTGAGCTGTACCAAGAGGGTGATATGGACACTCTTTCTGGACGTGATACTAACGAGGATGTTCAAGTTGACACTAAAAGGGATGGTCAACTTGACACTAAGAGGGATGGTCAACTTGACATTAAAGCAGACACATTAATGGCCATTAAGACACGTAAACAACTTGATATTCAGACTAATGTACAACCAGATACTAAGACAGACAAGGATCTAGACAAGGACAGACAAAACGATTCTACACCAGCCGATGACTTGAACGACTACACGAAGCTCTACGACACTCCTGAAAATGTTTATTCACCAGATGTAAACAAATATTCGACTCCTAATTTTGAAAGCGTTATTTAATTACCAGTAAACGAAAACTATTGTTTTGTTTACTGTTAGATGTATTGCATGATTATATAACTATTAAAAAATGTCATAAGAGATTATTTCAACGAGTTTTATACATGAGTTTAGAAAAAGATTCTCTCCTATGACATTGAAACAGTGTCTTACACAATTATGTTAGTTTTATACAGGAGTTAAAAAATAACGATAATCTCTTTAATAGTTATATTGATCCACGAATAATCATGTCAGGATAAATTATCTTAGACAACATATCACAAAATAACCATGTCGAGGACAGAATATCTCGAGAAAAATTCTTATAGTATTTTAATAAAATTTTAGAGCTACAAAAATCAGTTTTGTAACATCACATTTTTTATTTTTGTATCATAATCAATTTGTTTGTTTTTTTACATACTTTGTATATTTACATACTTAAGTACATATAGTTAAGTAAAGAATCCTCTAGATCAAGGGGTCTCCAAACTTTTCAGCCCGAGGGCCGTATTGACTATCAAATATCAGAGGGGTGGTGGGGGGGGGGGGGAGAGTTTATTCCAGGTATCTTTTCGGGGTGACGGAGACTCCCCCCCCCCTCCCCCTCCCACTAAACGAAATTCAATATACTGACAACCAGAGTTTCTTCCAGGCATCTCTTCGGGGGGGGGGGCTTAGCCCCCCCCCCCCCGAAAATTTTTTACCGCCCCCCCCCCCCCCGAAAGAAATGAAATTTATATAACTTATATAGTAAATATATAATTTTAACAGTGTCCGCCCCGCCCCGAAGAAAGTTTACCGCCCCCCCCCCCCCCCCCAAAAAAAAAATTTCAAGTTACCCCCGGAGAAAAAAGTCTGGAAGATACACTGCTGACAACGCACTCAAGGTCTAAGTTTGTTCTCAAATTGTTCTTCACGTAGGCCTGCTTCATTTTTGAAAATGTTTGTATGTTGTTCCGAGCTTTGAAAGTTACTTTGATGCAAAAGTTGTAATATTAGGAAAGTCTTCTATGGGAAAATACTTATAGAACCCATCCGCCCTTATTTGAACTTTTCTTTAAGAAGGTCATTGGCTGGGCAACTGGCCACATTTGCTTCAATGGTAATTGCACCCAATGCTACATTTTCAATTTGTTTAGAAGTTTTCCTCAGCCACCTCCAATAAACATTGTTTTTTCCGTGGACGAAATGATCTCCGAGGGCTGGATACCTCGCGGGTCGCATCCGGGCCGTAGTTTGGAGACCCCTGCTTTAGATCTAACGATCCATTGGAAAAATAAAATAAAATGAATGTTTCTTGACCTCGGCATTGAAGGGACGGTGTGGTCAGCATTTTGTTAGTACTCATCAGAGATAGGTGGACTCAGGGGCGTTCTACTGGCTTGAACCCGGATTAGAACTTGAGACTTTCGGGCTAGCAACCTAGCACTCTCCCCCTTTGACCACGCCGTCCCAATACGTAGATATAAGTGTACAGTTAAAGGAACAAGATATGAAAAAAACGAAGCTATACAGCTCGTCATTAATGTAGAAGAATATGTATGATAAAATCACACTTTTAAAACAATGTTCATGAACCAAATTTCTATTGTCTAAATTATATATGCCATGATAATTTGAATATTACTAATATAGTATGTATTATTTTCTGCAGCATGTGTTATTTAAAATTACGCTTTGTATTGTCATTTTTCCATATACTGCATTCAATATAAATAATTCGTTAAATCGATGGTTCTCTATTTCAAAAACTAATTTACATGTTCTCTCATTAATACCGTTTTTATCGTAAAATAAAGACAATTAAAGTAAAAACAAAATTTACAATTATTTTCCGGAAAAAGGCGTTAACCTTTTTTTCTTTAATTTAGAAAAATATTGTAATCGTTGCAAAAAAAAACAAAAACACTGAGGTTTTGACAACTCTTCACGTTTTATATCTTCATGAATCGGTTTAAACATTTTGTTTTGTTTTACAATGTTGTTAACGTGTCTGTCAAAGTGAAAGACGATAGCTTGACAACCGTTTAGTTACACGAAATTTCCTGTGAGTTTGCACTTTTCTTTCAAACTTTTAAACCAAGAAAACTAGAAGTGATACTTACTATAGTTCAGGTTTCTAAAAAGCAAAAAACTTAAGCACTTTTACTGTTAGGTAGGCGACATTTCACATTTAATTTTTAGATAATGTGTGCAGATTTCTGTCAACTTTTAAACGATATCCGTTTACTGGAAGTAGTACTTTATTTCTATGGTAATACGATAACTCGAGTACGATTTCAGTTTGGACGACGAAAAGTTTCATGCACATAAAATATCTCATATTTAGATTACTTCCAATTTTTATTTTTGGCCTCCAATATATATAACTTGTAAAATACTCCAATTCCGTTTTTTCTTATTTTCACTAAAATACTACAACAATTATAATTAACCTCTATTTGTGTTTTACTTTTGTGTTATTATGTTTGTCATAATACCATTTATTTGTTTACACACTTGTAATGTTAGACACATTATTTGTGTTGTAAATTTCTGGCGTCCCATTTTTTTTTCATACTTATTTATATGCAGTATTTGTGTTTTTCTAACATCAATTACTTCATTTTTTGTGTACTTTTCTGGCACCCCACTTTTTAATTTACCTTATTTGATATTTTACTCTAGATTTCATGTGACGTCAAAGCGTCATATAATCTTATTTTTTTGGGGGTTAATGTATTCTAATATTGGAAATATATGTGCTATCAATATTTAATGTGTCTTTTTACGAAATAATGAACATAAAGCTTAAGCATATATATTTTGCAAAATATTTCAACAATATTTATAAATCTAATACGTTTTGTTGCTTGTTTATCTTTTTGTTGTAGGTGTTCTTATCGCGCTGTACAATAGCCGTGTACTCGTATTTCATGACTAGTAATTCTAATGCATCAGAATTTAAGTTAAGCTGTTATAAGGCAGACTACATTCATCATGTAATATTGTTTAATCCTTATACACCGAAAACACCACCACCTGCATCGTTATCTCAATAAGTTGGATTTGAGGGCTTAAATTCAGTCGGTTAATCCGATCGTTTGTTTATTATCTTGTAATCCACCCACATGTATGTTAACTGATGTTAGACAGCCGAGATAGAGATTTGTTTCTTATTGATCAAACGTGGTGACGTGGCACCTGTAAAACTGTTGTTCTGAACATTGGCGTAGCAACAACGATGTTAGGTTTAGGGTTAGTTAAATAAAACATGTGGAGCATTTGTTTTGCTCAAACAAGTCGATGGTAGCTCACTAAACATAATACACATTGATATTTTACAAAAAATCACATCAAGTCATTACTTGAAATAACATGTTGCAAACGTCAGGATCCTAATGACGTAGCCAGAATCTCAAAGGTTTAATTACTGCAACGATGATTTTCTACTAATTATTAAAATCTGAATTATAAAACTTGTAATGTAATTTATACTAGAATACATTATTCCGCAAGTCGCGGGTACATTAATATTGGGTACACCAATGTCCCGGCTCGCTTGTACATAGGGATATAATGAGCACCCCTTTAGAAGAGATGCAGTCATCATCGCGAAGCAAGCGTTGGACTGGAATTCTTTGGGGACAAGAAAAGTAGGCCGATCTAAGCAATCGTGAAGGACAATGGAAGGAGAAGCAAAGGCTGTAGGGCTTACGTGGGTTAAACTAAAAAGACCTGCCCGAAACCCAGTTCGGTGGAAAGATTATCTTCATGGGATTAAAAAGATTAAGTCAAGTAAGTTTAGTAAGTCTATTCCCCTTGCTCCCCACATTATCTTCACCTCTGTCCCAGTACACCCGTGCTTTCAGTCGTATAGTAATTTAGTTCATGTTTAATAGAGTCATTTGGTTGTCATATTAACTACTGATGTAAAATTTCTGTCGAATGAGCACATGGAAATAGCATTAAAATGAACAACGATATTCTTCTGAGATTAGATATTTTACTGCTTTGGTGGTCAACAGGTTAGAGGCTTTTAACACATTTTTTGTGTCAGTATACATGTTCTTTTTATGTTATAGACAAATAAATAATTTAATAATAACTAAGATGTCGTACTAAATGTTTTTATTATTAATCTTACAAGTTTTAAATTATTTTGTTTGATTAAGTGATTAAGATTTAACATTCGAGTTTCGAATGATTTTTTTTTTCATTGTTATAGAGTAGTGATTTGACTTTCAGGGTGTGCTCAAACCTATAATGATAAAATTGTCAGCCCAAGTGTGGTCGAGTCTAGTCAAACGTTCACTGTGACATGTGATGCTTCACGTGCTGGTGTTCCGGTTGATTTCACAACTGTGCTGCTGCTGTATATTAAACGAGTTGTTGGGGGGAAAACAGAGGATTTGACACGATATAGGTCAATTATAGACCCAAAAGTAATCAATGTAAGCTTTTTCTTTTAAATCTATTTTTATATCAGAGATTAACAAAACATTTATTCCTTAATTAATAACAGTTTCAATCTTCGACGTTAAGAAATATTGCTACATATAGCGTAAATATATTTGACATTTGATAGCCCACTTGTTTGAAATGGTATAAGTCCTTCACACTAAACAGTTAACCATCTAAAGGAAACTTATGGAAAACATGCAAAAATAAATAATTGATTAAATAACATACTATGTGTTACAGTAAAATTAGTAGATTAAACATTAATGTATTGACAGATTGAAAGTTGGGTGAATGGATGGATGGATAGACGGATGGATGGATGGACGGATGGACGGATGGACGGACAGACGGACGGACGGACGGATGGACGGATAGACGGACGGATGGTCGGATGGACGGATGGACTGATGGACGGATGGACGGATGGACGGATGGATGGATGGATGGATGGATGGATGGATGGATGGATGGATGGATGGATGGATGGATGGATGGATGGATGGATGGATGGATGGATGGATGGATGGATGGATGGATGGATGGATGGATGGATGGATGGATGGATGGATGGATGGATGGATGGATGGATGGATGGATGGATGGATGGATGGATGGATGGATGGATGGATGGATGGATAGATGGATGGACGGATTGACGGACGGACGGACGGACGGACGGACGGATGGACGGACGGACGGAGGGACGGACGGACGGATGGACGGACGGACGGAGGGACGGATGGACGGACGGACGGAAGGACGGGTTGATGGATGGACAGATGGACGGATGGATGTATGGATGGATGGATGGATGGATGGATGGGTGGATGGATGGATGGATGGATGGATGGATGGATGGATGGATGGATGGATGGATGGATGGATGGATGGATGGATGGATGGATGGATGGATGGATGGATGGATGGATGGATGGATGGATGGATGGATGGGTCGATGTTTCGATGGTTCGATTGATCCTTGGATCGATGGATCGATGGATCGATGGATAGATGGATAGACTGATCGATGGATCAATGGATCAATGGATTGATGGTTGGATGAACGGATGGTCGGAAATGAGTAGGCTTCTATCCTGCACTATTATACGTGCTTTATTCATGTTTATTTGGTGCGCAATCGTTTTTAGTCAAGCATCGCTATCAAATGAAAAAAATTAATGTAAGACTACTTTAAATAAACGTTTTAATTACAAGCTTTAATGTAAAAATGCATTAAAAAGAAGAAAATGAAGATGAATTTCTTTAAATATTGTTTTAAAATTTATATTTAAATAATTATAAAAACTATATTTAAAAAAATATTTATTTTTACCGTTTGAGTGGATTTTAAAAAAAAAGGTTTGTTGAAAACGTTTCAATGCGTTTTTTAAAAAGAAAATCTTTAATTTTTAGGACACATCACCCACTTCTTTTGTAAACTGGAGTTTTAATTTCTCTGGGAGCTTACGAGGGACGGCCAATCGACCAGTCAACAGGAACACAATGAAAATTGAAATAGTTGCCCCTCAGGCGAAATGTACTGACGCTGGGAGGTACGTATGTTTTGCAACGTACTTCAATAAACGTGATGACGAGGTGGATACAGAAAGTTACCAGGATCTCACAGTGACAGGTGAGATCACTCTGAAAATGACATTTAACAGTCCCCACGGTTAAAATAAAAGATATTCAATACATTTCAGATAAGTTCGTCATAATGAATCGTATAGCCATCAAGACTCAATTACAAGGATAAGCTATTTTAATTCGTATGTGACTTGGCATGAATAATGTTTTGTTTGTACACTATGTTTAATTCTGTTATACGGGCAAAATGTCAGAAAAGTATTTAGTTCTTATTAAGGAGTCGAAAAAATCGTCTAATAATTTATAGATGAGTTTTTTTGCAAACTATTAACAAGTTAAGGTATTATAAAATGAGACAAATAGTGTTAATCCGTGCTAATCATATGGCTAGTGTTACGTACCTCTACCACTGGTAAAGATTACGCAATACCCGGATTCTTTTGGGATGGCCCTAGATTGATGAATTATTACGAAACTAAAAAGATTACCAGAAAATAAAAACTCTTCGTGGACTCGAATCTAATGTCTAGGGTAAAAACAAATACGAAGACCTTCTGCAACTAGTAAACTTTTTAATCAATCTAAAACCTTCTAAAATGCAAACAAGTCTAAATAATAAAATATTATGCACAAAAATATACAATGATGAAAAACCCAACATTTTTTAGGAATAACACACTGAAACTTCTAACACTGGATAAGTTACCTAAATTATAACCACAACCTACACGTTATTAAAATAAGACACAGAAAAATACTGAATACACTGGAACTCTAAACAGCTGCTTAAACAGAAAAAAACAACATCGCGTCGTGGCTCTCTCTCTCTCTCTGTTGGTGTCTAATGGGCTCCTGTGTGAGGAAAATTCCGACTTTTAATACTACTCTAAAATTATGGAATGTTAACCTCAGTGTCAAGTACCTTTGGGGGGGGGGTGAAGCCAAGTAACGAGCCGCACGAGCCACACGAACTCATTGGTGAATACTATTACAGGAGGGTAATGGAAAATTTAGTTTGAACAACAAATAGCTCAAGACCATTTAAAATATTAATTAAATTAGACTTAATAAAAAAAGAAGACCTAAGTAGGTCACACTAGGCCATATCAAAACGTTTTTATTGGACACCCGCCGATACGTCATGTACAAAATTATAAAGACTGTGATTTTTTTCTACATTTATTTATATTTCAGTTACCATGTTTGAAATTTTTAAATTTTTGCACAGTTCCAGAAGGCACGTGGTTCGAAATAAAGCCTGCTAGCGATTATTTGCTGGAACCATATGTGGCATTATATCCTGCAGGTTCCAAAGTCGAACTTACATGCAGTCTTGAAAAAGTAATACAGTATTTTCTACAGTTGCATAGAAAAAATAAACTATAAATATCTAAATATCTAAATATCTAAATATCTAAATATCTAAATATCTAAATATCTAAATATCTAAATATCTAAATATCTAAATATCTAAATATCTAAATATCTAATATCTAAATATCTAAATATCTAAATATCTAAATATATAAATATATAAATATATAAATATAATATAAATATATAAATATATAAATATATAAATATATAAATATATAAATATATAAA
>NW_026731634.1:0-85000 GCF_028476545.2 Physella acuta
ATTACAGTGTCCTAAAAATCTAACCCATACATTATTTGTATGCTTAACAATAATCTATATATATAATTCTCTTCTGGGAGACGTTAGAAAAACAAGCAGCAAGCGCGCCTTACAGTCTCCTCTCTTCCTCTCTATCGCTACCCCCCCATACCCCCCTCACATGGTCTGGTGAGCGGTGTTCACTCTAAATGTTTACATTCGTAGAGCCGGGTTTGGTGACGGGCTATTAGGGGCAGATAATTTAGTTTGAAACGATTTTAAACTTAGAGGAGGTAACTAAGAGGAGGCTGCTTTCACGTGGGGGGGGGGGGGGGGGGGGGGGGGGGGGAGGTTCACGTGGGGGGGGGGGGGGGCGAAGGGGGGTTTAGTGTTTTAAAGCAAATATTTTAAGTGGCAGCATTGGTACTGTCGAATTCACAACTTATGAATTACTGAAAAGTAGAAAAAACGTCAACTAAATAGCGGCTACAATACACCGCGGGTCGGCTCGTTGTACAGAATAGAATGTGCAGTAGCTAATTCTAAAATATAATGACCTGAAGGGTAAGAACAAAAAGTTAAATTGATTAAATATTTTTTTTTTTTTTTTTTTTGCTTTCCAAAAAATATTTATTTATTAGATTTAGATGCAATTATATAAATTTCAATTATCAATGAAAAGTACAAAAGTAATAATGGGTTTAAGGTGTGAGTACAACAAAGTGATTTAAATAACAAGTTTTAGTTGATGCAAATTAAAAAAATGATCAGGTTGAATGAAAGTCATCAGTCCATTGATTAAATAAAACTATTTAGAAATTTACAGTCTAGCCAAAAACTGATTGAAGGAAAGCGTGTTTTTACATAAGCTATTCTTTTGAGAACTTTCTTAACGCTTTGACTTTTAGCATTTATAAAAATAATATATTTAATTCTAATAGTAGACGAAGTTGTTTGTAAAACCCAAGTGTAGTAAGTTATTATATTACATAATAAGGGAAATTATTGATCTGATTGTCTTTCAAATTACAATTAAATGTGAAGACTTATACTGATCTGTGTTAGGAGAGTAATAGCTTCCCCTGATGTGGTTCGCGTGTCTTGAATCGTTTTAATATCCCGCTATGTTAGATAGTTTTATTCTTCAAAAGGATTACAAAACATTATGTTGCATTTCTTGTTGTGTTTTGTTTGCGTTTGTGCTGTGTGTATATTTTGTGACTTGTTTAGTGTGATCGATTGATTTGAGTCGCACATTATTTGCGTTTTCGTTCTTTTTTGTTCTTGAAAGAGTACTTTTAAAATGTATTTTACACCGTAGCGAAGAAAAGTCATACGTCTAGTAGATTATATATATATATATATATATATATATATATATATATATATATATATATATATATATATATATATATATATATATATATATATGGCGCCTTTTATCCACTCGCCGCGCCGCGCCTCGCCCCGCCCCCCCCCCCCAACTCCAAAACCTGCGAACGCCTCTGACGTTTAGCCCATGTTTACTTAAGTATGAACGATTGAACTATGTGTCATTTCTATTTTTGTCACCAACAAAGTCGTTGTAGTGTTATAGGAAAGAAAGGAAACGATTCTCCACTACACTGAGAAGGATACTATTAAAAGCTAACTAGGCGAATGTTAATGAATAATTAATTCCTCCGTGACAATCACACTCTTCATTGCTAACGTCTCTTTCGTTAATGATATTTATGTCTTTTCTACCCCCCCCCCCCCCCCACACAGATACACTGCTATCGGGCACACCCAAAGAAGTAAGGCTTACTATTGGGTAACGTGTGGTCCTACACTTATGTGATCGTACGCATCGATCTTAAGTCAATCAAATCTTCACCATTGTGAACATGCGGTATAAACAAATAGTTAAGCCAACAATAACATAACACGTATAAGTTATGAGCATTAAGTGAAGCGTCAACATAAATTTAAAAATCGATGAGAAAGTTAAAAAAAAAGTGCGCGTTTTAATTAACCAAGTACCTGCTCAATAATTATTTATCTTGGTAAATTTTTATCGTTCACCGTGGATGTTGCTGTTTGCTTCTTGTCTATGTATGTCTGTATGTGTCCATGTCTCAGAGAAGTTGTATGTGTCTAGATGTGTCTCTGTCTCACTGGTTCAAAGTGTATATTTGTCCTCTATCTCGATACGTCTTGGTCAAGATGTGTCTCCGTCTCGATGCGTCTGCGTCTAGATGTCTATGTGTCAATGCGTCTGTGTCTAGATGTGCCTCTGTCTCAATGTGTCTGTGCGTGTCTCTGTCTCAATGTGTCAGTGTCTAGATGTGTCTCTGTCTCAATGCGTCAGTGTCTACATGTACCTGTCTCACGGTGTCTGAGTCTAGATTTGTCTATTTCTGAATATGTCTCTGTTTACATATCACTGTCTCAGTGTTTCTGAGTCTTTTTAGCGAGTCTGTCTCAATGTGTTTGTGTCTAAATGTGTCTCAGTCTCAATAACTCTGTGTCTACATGTCTCTGTCTCACTGTGTCTGTGTGTGTCTCAGTTTCAATGTGTCAGTGTGTAGATTTGTCTCTGTCTCACTGTGTCTTTGTGTGTCTGTCTCAATGTGTCAGTGTGTAGATGTGTCTCTATCTCGATATTTCTGGCTCAAGATGTGTCTCTGTCTCAATAACTCTCTGTCTACATGTCTCTGTCTTACTGTGTCTGTCTGTGTCTCTGTCTCAATGTGTCTGTATCTCGCCATGTCTCCATCGACCCTCCTCCAAATCTCACATTGATGTCACCCCCCCCCCCCATCTATGTCCTTTTATTACCCGGCCACCTCCTGAGATCCTCTGATTAAAAGATGTCTAGCTGTGAGTCAAACGGCGGTGGTGACCCCTCCTATCGACCGTTCCCTGCCACAGGTCAAGGTCAAGGTCAACCTTAGAGTGACCTTCATCAGACCAAAATCTGACACGTGTGATTAAGAGCAAAATAAAGAGTGATGCTCGCTAATCCATCGAGACATTTCACCCACCCCCGTCTCCTAGACCATCCACAAGATCTACGGAAATAAAAAAAAAACAACACCGGAATTCCCAGTTCAGTGATAAGTTCTATCCGGCACCCATTCACCCCCCATTACCTTGAATAGACTGATCCTTTTTTTTTCCGGCGACAATACATCGGATGACGCTTTAAAAGTGCGAGACAAAATAATGAGTTATTCCTCTTGGCCAAGCGTTTTTTAATTTCCTTTACGAGGATTAGATTTGTGGCGAAATTTGAGTTAAGCGAGAATGGAAGACTTTATTACAGAAAATTTGGTCGGAGATTGAGTTTCTGATGTTGCCGTGGGCTGGTTGATTGTTTGGTAGTGTGGTGGTGTTGTATGGCCGTTGGGTGGTGTAGTTGTGTGGCGTGGCAGTTTGGTGGCGTGGTTGTGGTGTGGTGTGGTTGTATTGTGGTGTTGTTTGGCCGTTGTGTGGTGTAATTGTGTGGTGTGGTCATTTGGTGGTTTGGTTGTGTTGTGGTTGTGTGGTTAGCCTCACGGAAGAGGCCCAATGATACAGTTGCGTCTGGGGTATGGCAGTTTGGTGGTGTGGTTGTGGTGTGGTTGTGTGGTTAGCCTCACGGAAGAGGCCCAATGATACAGTTGCGTCTGGGGTATGGCAGTTTGGTGGTGTGGTTGTGGTGTGGTTGTGTGGTTAGCCTCACGGAAGAGGCCCAATGATACAGTTGCGTCTGGGGTATGGCAGTTTGGTGGTGTGGTTGTGGTGTGGTTGTGTGGTTAGCCTCACGGAAGAGGCCCATTGATACAGTTGCGTCTGGGGTATGGCAGTTTGGTGGTGTGGTTGTGGTGTGGTTGTGTGGTTAGCCTCATGGAAGAGGCCCAATGATACAGTTGCGTCTGGGGTATGGCAGTTTGGTGGTGTGGTTGTGGTGTGGTTGTGTGGTTAGCCTCATGGAAGAGGCCCAATGATACAGTTGCGTCTGGGGTATGGCAGTTTGGTGGTGTGGTTGTGGTGTGGTTGTGTGGTTAGCCTCACGGAAGAGGCCCAATGATACAGTTGCGTCCGGGGTATGGCAGTTTGGTGGTGTGGTTGTGGTGTGGTTGTGTGGTTAGCCTCACGGAAGAGGCCCAATGATACAGTTGCGTCTGGGGTATGGCAGTTTGGTGGTGTGGTTGTGGTGTGGTTGTGTGGTTAGCCTCACGGAAGAGGCCCAATGATACAGTTGCGTCTGGGGTATGGCTGTTTGGTGGTGTGGTTGTGGTGTGGTTGTGTGGTTAGCCTCACGGAAGAGGCCCAATGATACAGTTGCGTCCGGGGTATGGCAGTTTGGTGGTGTGGTTGTGGTGTGGTTGTGTGGTTAGCCTCACGGAAGAGGCCCAATGATACAGTTGCGTCCGGGGTATGGCAGTTTGGTTGTGTGGTTGTGGTGTGGTTGTGTGGTTAGCCTCACGGAAGAGGCCCATTGATACAGTTGCGTCTGGGGTATGGCAGTTTGGTGGTGTGGTTGTGGTGTGGTTGTGTGGTTAGCCTCACGGAAGAGGCCCAATGATACAGTTGCGTCTGGGCGGGAAAATATGATGCAGCTAGCAGACGAGTCAAATTTCGAGGAACCGGAAATGGAATTTAGGAATCTCGGGGTGGAGACCGATTGGTACCTGGGAGCTGTTGATGGTCTTGGGGTGTAAGTGTTGGATGGGGTTGGTCATAGGATGTAAATGTTGGATGGGGTTGGCCTTGGGGGGGGGGGGTAAATGTTGGATGGGGTTGGTCTTGGGGTGGTTTTACTTGGTGTGGTAGGTTTTGAGATGTTGATATTGGATTTTGCTAGTATTGGTAAACTATAATTTTTTTTTTAAATAAATATGTACTACCAGTAACTTAAGTTGAAGAAGATTTCATTCCCCCCCCCCCCTAAACACACTCTTGATAGGAAAAAAATATCAATATAAGAGACTGGAGCTTGTTGGTCAAAGACAGGAGGGGGGGGGACCCGCGTAATATCGTTAGAACATGGAGCAGATGAGAGATGAAGCCACTGTCTTAGGGCTAGATCTATATTGAGGTTTTTTTAAAGCATTTAATCCCTTGAGATTTAGATCTACCATACGTCATATGGTATCGTCGTGAAAACTAAAGGAACCAGAGACTGCAGGTTCCTATCTGCTGCTATTTAGTTCTCTTAGACTGTCTAGCATCTGTCTTAAGACAAATATAAGCTGCCTCAACTATTATATCTGTCTTAAAAAAAGCAACCCCAAATAGTATATCTGTCTTATAATTTCATCTGTCTTATTTACCCTCAATCTTTATTATAAGCTGTCTCAACTTTAACTGTCTTAGGTTGGCTGTCTCAGCTATCAACTGTCTTAAATATCAGCTGATCTTATTAACATCTGTCTTAATGATCAACGGTCTTAACTATCATCACTTTCAAAGATCATCTGTCTCAACTAGCCTCTGTCTCAAAGACATCCTGTCTCATTTATTTATCAGTCTCCTCCACCATCTATCTGAGACACCAGCGTTCTGAAATATTTCTCAAAACTACATTTTGTCTCAGCTTTCAGCTATCTTAAGTATCATTTCTCTAATCTATCATCCACCGTACACATAATCCCTGCTGAAGTATCATCTACCCCACACACCATCATTGCTGAAGTATCATCTACCCCACACACCATCATTGCTGAAGTATCATCTACCCCACACATAATCCCTGCTGAAGTATCATCTACCCCACACACCATCATTGCTGAAGTATCATCTACCCCACACATAATCCCTGCTGAAGTATCATCTACCCCACACACCATCATTGCTGAAGTATCATCTACCCCACACACCATCATTGCTGAAGTATCATCTACCCCACACATAATCCCTGCTGAAGTATCATCTACCCCACACACCATCATTGCTGAAGTATCATCTACCCCACACATAATCCCTGCTGAAGTATCATCTACCCCAGTTATCAGCACAAGTATCTACCCCACATACCATCACCCCCCAAATATCACCTACCCCACACACCACCACTGCTGAAGTATCATCTACCCCACATACCATCACTACTGAAGTATCATCTACCGCGGCCATCTTAAAAAAACCGGATGTTCCCATCTACAAGAAGCCCAGTCATGCGCAACCAGCGATGTGCTAGGCAATTAACTCCAGCGGTTCATTTGCCTTGGAGTCTATCCGTAATCGATGATACGTTTTTTTTAAATAAAATAATCGCAAGTGTTGAACAATTACATCCTCGATGGTCGTATAATTGGCGAGTATCGATTACGTGATTAATCGATTCAAAGAAGGAATTTTTAAAATATTTTTTTTAATGTGTTTTCTTTTCGCGTGAGAGAAAGAGAATGGAAAGTTTATAGACGCGTTTGGATGATTGAGAGACATTATTGGTTCTTGTTGGGGCGTATTGAATCTTCGTGTGTGAGTAATTGTGCGTGTGTGTGTGTGATTGTGTGTAAGTAATTGTGCGCGTTTGTGAGTGTGTGTATAAGTAATTGTGCGTGTGTGTGTGTGAGTAGTTGTGTGTGCGTGAGTGTGTGTGAGTAAGTAATTGTTCGTATATGTGTGTGTTTGTGCGTATGTGTCAATATTGCTGCTCAGACCATGGCACGAAGTAGTGTTTTTTCCAAACTTTTATCTCCAGGAGGGCAACTTGAAATTTTTGGAGGGGGGGGGGCGGTAGACTTTCTTCGGGGGAGGGGGGGGGGGCGGACACTGTTAAAAGTATAGATTTTCTATATAAATTATATGAATTTCATTTCGTTCGAGGGGAGGGGGGGGGGGGCGGTAGAATTTTTTCGGGGGGGGGGGGGGGGCGTAAACCTCGACTTCAACCTAGTATGTACGAAAACCTAACCTAAATCATAATTTATAACAATTTCCTTTATACAAAACTCCTCAGGGAAATATAAATAGGTATTTCACTTTATAGCGCCAACATATTTCGACGTTAAATGAAATCAAGTAAAAAGGAAAAATTATAGATAGACAACATAAGTACTGACCTGCAATTCTCTGTGTAAATGGACTAATGCACAAATTTCACGGCTGAATGTATTTAACGGCTAAGGCATATGCCCATTAATGTGCCCCGAACTATTCACATCCAACCAATAAGGCTGAGGGCACTAGGTATCAATGAGGACAGTGAACACATTTTTTAGTGCTTCAATCCCCGACCTGATCGTTCGTTTATTTGGCGAAATTTTTTTTTTTTGGGTGTGTCTAAGCAAAGAGTGACCACCGGAGACTTTGCAGCCCCCTTTTAAGGAATGTACGAAGAAATATGTGAAGCGGTCCAAAGTCAATACGATGAGAGGTCTGGGTCTAGGGCGGTGTTTTAATGTTGGATTTAAAGTTGGCTTCGTGCTGTCCTGGTGGTGTTAGATGGTGTTGGAGGTATTTGTATGGGGTGGGGGAGAGTGGGGGGGGGGGGAGATGTTGGGGTACTGGGGGGGGGGTAGAAGGGATTAACAGCGGCGGAGGTTAGGGCAGTTTGTGATGGGGCAGATTCCGGATGGTTCTGCCAATATACGAATATATTAATTTGCTAATATATTAATTTGCTTGATTTTCGAACCTTATTATTCTTCGACAGTTTTTATAGTAAGCATTGAAATGCATAGTAATTTTTTTTTAAACGTATAGTAGCCTTTCGTTCAGATTATGTTTATTAAATTATAAAATACGGTATGGACGCTACGCATTTGTTTTTTTTTTCAAAAAATGTTTTTCAATCAATTATGAAGGAGTTGGGACATGCCAGAGATAAAGGGTTAATCTTGGAATGTGACAATGATCAGTTGGGTTGTTGATGTAAAATCTGAATTGTTGTAAGAAAATTGTTACATACTGTAAAGTTTATTTTGAGGGCAAGGGGGGGGGGACAGGAACAAATGTGAGTACGTTAGTTATAGGTGTGGATGTGCATGGTGCGATGGGAAAGCGCTCGACCGTTAACTTGAACATCTCGAGTTCGGATCTCGGATTAAAATCTCTAAGGCATCCCTGAGTCTACTCAGCTCTAATGAGTATCTGGCTCAGGCTAGGGAAAAGTAAAGGCTTTGGTCAGCAGTGCTTCTTCCAGGAATCTCTTCGGGAGGACTCGCCCCCCCCCCCAAAATTTCAAGTGCCCCCTCCCCGGAGAAAAAAGTCTGGAAAAAACACTGTTGGTCAGGAAACAGAGGAACTCTATTTCATCTACTTTAGGGATCGTCAGGTCCGGGAACTTTACTTGTCACTAGTTGTAAGCAGAGGCCGGTTTGTGTAAATTACTGTAAATCGATGTTAGATAGATCTGAGTAAGTTATGTTGGGAAGGAAAAACCTAACTAACAAGAAGTGCCGGGGGAGTTCTAAACACGCTCTGTTCATTACCACTTTGCTTGTTATACTAATTATCATTAACAGGTACCGATTTGTTTTTCCATCTCTGACAAAGTCACCACCCTCCTCCCCTCCCCCTCCAGCGTAAATCCCGGCCATGTTGTTGTTCCGTCCGCGCTGAGAACGAGGCTAAAATTAGCCGCGGGATGACGCCATGTTGTTTTGGATATGAATAAAACATGACGCGCGTTGACCACGTGACCTCCTGAGCGCAGGCGCAAACGTGTCTAGAATGACGTCAAGTTTTTTTTTTTTTTTTTTTTTTTTTTTTTTTAACTGGCACGTTAAGACAAGCTTTGGTTCCAGAAAATTTTCCCTCCAAAAGTTTTTGGTAAAAGAGAAACAGATCCCCTGTATAAAAAACGACCGGAGTGAAGTACCGCCTCCATCTGCACCTCGCCCCCCCCTACCTTTTTGCCAGCAGTTTAACAAACCTGCCGTGAGGTAATGATGCCAGAACCAGGAAGGGAAATGCTGAGACGTGATGACCACACGTGGCTCTCACAGATTGCCCGCAAGATGACCTTTCTACACGTCGTAACATTTCTTTAAAACTATTTCTACCTCACCCCTCGCTAACGTCACATATCGTACACTCACCCTAATAGAGTTTTTTCAGGCGTCTCTTTAGGAGAGGGGGAGACGGGGGGGGGTTAAGCGCCCCTCCCTTCCCTTGTAAAAGTTTCATGTGCCCCTCCGTCGGATGAAAATCCGAAAGAAACACTGCACCTTACAATTGCGTTACACCCCACCGAATTACAGTATTTAGAAAAACAAACAAAAAAACATTGATTACTTTCTCAAATATTGACTTAGCTTGGTCAACATTGAGTATATAAATTAATCAATTTCTGTTAGAATTTACAAAACCAACAAGTCTTTTGTAAAGCGCGAGATAGCGGCTAAAAAATTTAGTTTCTGGCATTACCTTTCATTCTGTAACAGTGTGTCGTCATACTATCTGGACCGCCTCCAGACCCTCGTCACACAACGTCACACGAGCTCGACCCCCTCCCGTTTATTTACGACCTTAAGGATAAACTTACAGAGGCGTAGTTAGGGGAGGGCGGGTGGGGCTGCCGCCCCGGGCGCCGACTAGGGGCGCCAAATTGGGTTGAAAAATAAAATAACAAGCTTATTCCGAGCTGCGTTACAGTCGAATTTAAGAAAATAGAAAGCTACTTGGTTCTATAGACGGCTTTCTAGGTTGCTTGTGTGTTACGGGAAACAACTATTAACGGTGACTGATTTGTGTGTGTGTGGGGGGGGGGGGTCCTTTTTCGCCAACGAAGGTTTAAATTTTACCCCCGACTCTTGCAGAGAAACGATGACGTACGTATAACGTCAGAACATTTTCAGAACATGGACTCTCTTATAATAAAAATAGTTCAATATTCAGACGATAAAATACTTGTATGGTTCCTCGTGACGTCAAGCAAGACTTGCACGAGCTGTCTGGGTCACGTGGTCAGACAGTTTGATTCGTTTCTCTTCAGGTCACGATACTGAAGCCACAATTTTAAAGTTGTTTATGGACAATAATAAAGCGGCACAAAATGTGTGGGAAAAACAAGGTTTGTGAAGCGGACGTACATGTAGTCAATATAGTTGTCGCTTGGCTAAACATGCAGGCATGGTCGAGTTTAGCATTCGATATACCACCGCTTCTTACTTAAAAGCATAACTGTTTATTTTTTAAACATTCGATATACCACCGCTTCTTACTTAAGCATGACTGTTTATTTTTTAAATATTCGATATGAGATCGCTGCTTATTATAGCATAACTGTTAATTTTTTTAAACATTCGATATGAAATAAATGCTTACTTAATGCATTACATTAACATTGTTTTAAACATACGATTTGACTTTGCTAATAACTTCATAACTTGCATTTAACGTTTTTGGTACTGTGTCATTAATTACAATCAACTCTTAGAATGCGAAGTGCATTATTTCTTTTTATCATTTTCTACGATGCTTATTATCATTAACATATAATTAACATATAATTACAGTTACCTACATGTAACAAGCGATGTTCATTATCGCTTGTTTAATTAATTACAACTACTGCCATTCATCATTGCCTCCCCCACATGTAAATATTTGTTTGAACTGAAGTCATGATCACATATGATGGGGATGAGATCCTTCATAATACAGCCATTAAAAGCTTTGGTTCCGTCCAATGTTTATATATAGAACTGTTAGATGGATGATTTACTCCACTCCCCACTCCACTCCACAACGGCTCCCCTCTCCCTTCCACTCCACACTACGATTCCTCCCCCCTCACCATTGTATTTCCCGCCTTCCCCATACCCCCCTCCTCACCCCGACTCCCCGCCAATGTTCGTCCTGTTGTTTACATCGGTTGTTTACAATTTCCAGTTGTAACGCAGATGCTTCATTCTGTACCGTTATCTCTTTTGGTTTGTGTGTTTGTTTATCAGCATGTGTGTGTCTCTGTAGGTGTGTGTGTGTGTGTGTGTGTCTCTAGGTGTGTGTGTGTGTGCGTGTGCGTGTGTATTGTGTGTATGCGTGTGCGTGTGTGTTGTGTGTGCGGTGTGTGTGTTGTGTGGGCGTTGTGTGTTTGTGTGTTCGCATTGCTGTGCCAAGATGAAATAACTAACTGTTCTTCTAGAGCTAGTGGATTAAAAAAAATAAAGATTGGCACCTTGTGCAGTTTAAGGTAAACTTTAGTTTTATGACCAGAAGCCATCTTTCCTATCATCTCTAGCACTGAAATATTACCTGGCTATACAGAATACCACCTGGCAATATGAACATTACCTGGCTATACAGAATATCACCTGAAGTTATGAACATTACCTGGCTATACAGAATATCACCTGAAGTTATGAACATTACCTGGCTATACAGAATATCACCTGACAATATGGACATTACCTGGCTATACAGAATATCACCTGACAATATGGACATTACCTGGCTATACAGAATATCACCTGACAATATGGACATTACCTGGCTATACAGAATATCACCTGACAATATGAACATTACCCGGCAACACAACATCTAAATATAATCCCACAATTACCTGGCTAGACAGACTGTTCATGTTAATTTGAACTGACAATTCATCGATTTAGCTATTTCAATTAACTTCAAGGGAGAGCACTGAATAATCTGACTTTACTGATGGTTATCTCCCCTTATCTAAACACAGAGCCAGGAATACCCGATTTGTTTATTTTTAGAATCCGCGCCAATAAAAGTTGAATAAAAAACTCCAAGATAATAAGCTCGCCATTGATTGGTCTGACGCAATCATCAATCAATTTGAATGTATCGAACACGATCCGGAATACTTGAACTACGTAGTGCTGCTGTCAGTGAAATGTTGAAACGATGGTTAAAATAAATTAATGGATTTCAATATCAGTTTTCTCTTTGCAAGATGGATGGAGCTGGATGAAAAGATGTTATGGAAAGATGGATAGCTCATATTGGGATAATATAGGAGTCATATGGTATAATGCATGGGGAATATGGGATAATATATGGGGAATATGAGATAATACATGGGTCATATGGGATAATACGTTGGGTCATATTGAATAATACGTTGGACATATGGGATGTGGGTCGTATGGGATAATACATGGGGCATATGGGATAACTCATGGATAATATGGGATAATGTATGGGTCTAATGGGATCATACATGGGGCCTATGGGATACTATATTGGTCAAATGGGATAACTCATGGATAATATGGGATAATGTATGGGTCAAATGGGACAATACATGGGGCCTATCGGATAACAGATAACTTGCATGGGATAGTAGCTGGGTCTAAGATGATGATAGGTGTGTTGAATGGGATATACTAGGATTGTGTGGGATAGATAATTGCACTTAAATCCCTATTATGATTGTGCTCAAGGAGAAAACCCCCTACATTTGTTGTGGAGAAAACAAATTATTGAACGTAATTTTTAAATTTTTATTTCACGAGATAAAATTTACACGGATAAACCTTACTCTTCATATATCAATTAAAAAATTGGTTGCCAACCAATTCACTTATTTACGTAGAAAACATGAAGCCCGGGGTGGACGCCCCCCCCCCCCACCTAACCCCCTAGTGTCGCCACAAACCATGTACTTCAACAGCTCCCTGTAAAAACTCACAAACTCTCTGATCTAAACAACTTAAGCAGCGTTCACTACTTAGAATCAGACGTATTCAACATTCACTTGTTTACAAAGTCTCATCCAACAGATAGAGAAATCAGAGGCACTTTTCGTATTTTTGTTGTTGCAGAGAAAGAAATAATCTCTTGTCTAGCTTTAAATCTGAGTTGTGATAAATAATGCAGTAACCTCCCCCCCCCCCCACCTCCATAATCCCTCCATTAATGTACTTTATACATATGTATGAGCGCATATTCAGGAAAAACTGATTTTTTTGTTGTGCATTGGACCGTATGATATCTGCAATTAGAGGAATGGACATCATAAACTAGACAGTGGAGGACCTTAGGACATTCGTACTGTGTGGATGGCTGTGTTAGAAGTCGACACTGTGTGGATTAGATGCTAGGACGTGAGCAGAGGCGTAGCGAGGGGGGCGGGCGGGGGGGGGGGGGGCATATGTCCCCTGGCGCCGACCTTAGGGGCGCCAAAATGGGTTGGAAAAATAAATTGAAAGCTTGAGGGGGGGGTGCAAATCGATATTTGAGGGGGGGGGGGTGTGTAAATCGAAATCTTGAGGGGGGTGCAAATCGAAAGTTTGTCCCCGGGCGCCGGGAAGGGTCGCTACGCCTCTGGAAGTGAGTGTAAGGTAGAGTGGACGTTAGAACAGATGTGCCTCTGACGTAAGCTTTATGCTTTTGGTAAATTAGACCTTATGACGTCTTTAGCATTAATTTAGTCATAAGGACGTCTTTACTTAGTGAGTTAGACAATACGATTTCTTTACTTTAAAAAGTTCTGGACAGAAATTCAGGACACAGAGACAAAGACACAGTTTTACATTTCCCTATAGCTGAACAATAGAAACAATAAAGGACATTATAGCTTGCATAATGGAAAAAATAATTGCATAATTAAAATCAAATGCAGACATAATTGTCTACACGCCATTGTCCAGAAATTGATTATTCATTCTTGATCGTACAACCCCGATTATCAAGACTTGATTTTTCCATTCTTGATTTTTAAGCTTGCCGAAGATTCACACAACATATAGCATTAAAACCCTAAAATTCTCCCTAAACTCAGCCGTGTTTAAAAAAAAAAAAAGAAATTTTGAAGTTTTTGTTCTCGATCGATTCATCTTCGACAGTTCATTTGCCTCTTAGGACTTCTTTTTTTTTTGTATCGCCCTGAAACCTTGAATGTGCGGGTGTGGGGTTGCGTAATACAGCGATGACTATCCCCGTACAGATTCTTCGCGAAGGAGGTTATCAGATACCAAGCAGGGACTTCGGTGCTTGGTAGCCAGATAAATATAGTCTCTGGATTAGTGGGTGGAGTGGAAGTCATTGATTCACCAATCGGAGTCCCTTAATGACGTACATTAAGATGGCGGCCGGCTTCCGGGTTAAAAATTTACAAGTTGGAGTGGCCGTCGTGGTGATCTCGTGCCGGGGTGTAATTAAATATAGCACCGGGGATTCCCCGCTCGTGACGCGGTGCGCGACTGAGAACTTGCAAGGAGGAAAATAAAAGTACAAAAAAGAAAAAACCAATATAAAAAAACGATAACACTTAAGGTGGACGCTAAGTGTTTGGATGGAGATGGTTTTTTAAATCCCCTAACACCCCCCCCTCTTCCACACTCTCCTAAAACACTCAATATTTTTTAAAATCCCCGAACACCCCCACCCCATTCCCTTAAACACACAATAAAAAATAGAGTTTTCGTGCGTTACATTAGATTTCACTTGTTTTTACATTCGTGGGTGGGAGGAGGGTAGGGGAGGGGGGAGGTCATGAATATTTAAAAAGATGAAGAGGGATTGGTTGAGTGAAGATGTGCGTGTATTAAAGAGGTTGGAGGGAGGAGGGGAGATGGAGAGTGAACAAGTGTAGAGGAGGAGTTTCGTTTCGTATAAAATATTTTTGTGGGGTTTTTATTTGATGTAGATCTCAAAGCACTTTTGTTGACGTTTTATCTATACAATCTGCTTCAAGTTGGTGACAGATGAGATTAGATGTCATCTAGTTGGTGACAGATGGGATTGGATGTCATCTAGTTGGTGACAGATGAGGTGGATGTCATCTAGTTGGTGACAGATTAGATTAGATGTCATCTAGTTGGTGACAGATGGGATTGGATGTCATCTAGTTGGTGACAGATGAGATTAGATGTCATCTAGTTGGTGACAGATTAAATTAGATGTCATCTAGTTGGTGACAGATGGGATTAGATGTCATCAAGTTTGTGACAGATTGTTGAGATATGACATTTTCAAGCGGATGAAAGATGAAATTCAATGTCATCCAGTTCGTGAAAGAAATATGGGATTCGATGATATTCGATCAGATGGGGTTCGATGTTGTCTAGTTAATGAAAGATTAAATTAGATGTCGTCTAGTTGGTGAAAGATGAGATTCGATGTTGTCCAGTTAAAGAAATATGAGATTCGATGCCGTACGGCAAAGATTATGTTAAGCCGTTTATGATAAAATCCAGTTAATGAAAGAATGATGAGATTCGATGTCGCCCAGTTACCGAAGTTGATGAAAGTAAGACGCCTTGATGTAGATTTTGATTATCTTCTTCCTGCTTAAACTGCAGGCAACGCAGAGGGTCTCAGCTCCGTCTAACTAGGAGCGCCATCGTTTGATGGGAGGTAAAAAGATGTTGTACCGTGTACAGGGAATATTGGGTGATCGCTGTAAGTGTGGCACCAGGCTTTCGGCGTTTACCCGATTGGCGAAACGTTGTAGGGAAGATCAATTTTGAGTGTGCATAAGTACAAACGTGTTTTTAATAAGTTACTGTTTTAAATAGGATTAATTAACCAATTAGTGCATAATTTATTGAAAGTGAATGTAGAAATAGTCAATTTTCAAAAAAAAAAAAAAATTCTTCGTTCTTAATTTTAATAGTTGGACTGGATTTTTTACCGTTAGACCGCTATGATAAAACTCTGGCTAATGTAGGTACACCCACTGACCGTGAAACTACTACGATAAAAAAATCTGGCTAATGAAGGTGCACCCAATGACGTTGAGACGACTACGACCAGTGTAAGTGCACCCTCTGATGGTGTGACTACTATGTTAAAAATCTGGCTAGTGAAAATACACACAATGGCCGTTAGACCGCCATGATAAAACTCTGGCTAATATAGGTACACCCCCTGACGTTGAGACGACTACGATAAAAATCTGACAAATGGAGGTACACCCAGTTGACTGTGAAACTACGATAAAAATCTGGCCAATATAGGTACACCCCCTGACGTTGAGACGACTACGATAAAAATCTGACAAATGGAGGTACACCCAGTTGACTGTGAAACTACGATAAAAATCTGGCCAATATAGGTACACCCACTGACGTTGAGACGACTACGATAAAAATCTGACAAATGGAGGTACACCCAATTGACTGTGAAACTACGATAAAAATCTGACCAATATAGGTACACCCAATGACGTCGAGACGACTACGATAAAAATCTGACAAATGGAGGTACATCCAGTTGACTGTGAAACTACGATAAAAATCTGGCCAATATAGGTACACCCAATAACGTCGAGACGACTACGATAAAAAATCTGGCTAACGTACAGACTGCCATGAAGTGTTTATCGACGCTGCATGTAGAAAAACACTCCAAGACGGATGGCACCAAAACCATTAGCACCAGAGTTCCTTCCCTTTTATCTTCTATTTGAAGGTCTTGTTTTTTTTTTTAATGCTGGTTTTAGTTTTAAAGTCGGGATCAGATTTCCTCATTACATTTTACACACTAAAACATAGTAGAAAGAGGAAAAACAAAGGTTAACATTAAAAAAGGAACAAAATTCTATCATTGTTTTTTTTTGAAGGTCAGTTGCCTTTCAAGGATGTTTCAGGGATGTGTGTCATCACGTGGACGTGAGCACTTATGAGAAGATGTTGAGAGGGTGAGTTTTTTTGTGTTGGACAACATGCACATGGGCACGTGCACAAAATTGTGGTGAGTACATGGTGTGGTGGTAGGTGAGGGAGGGAGTGTTGATAGAACACATGATACTAGGATACAAGTCTTGATACTAGGATACACATCTTGATACTAGGATACACATCTTGATACTAGGATACAATTATTGATACTAGGATACAAGTCTTGATGCTAAGATACACGTCTTGATACTAGGATACAAGTCTTGATACTAGGATACAAGTCTTGATACTAGGATACACGTCTTGATACTAGAATACAAGCCTTGATACTAGGATACAAGTCTTGATACTAGGATACACATCTTGATACTAGGATACACATCTTGATACTAGAATACAAGTCTTGATACTAGGATACAATTATTGATACTAGGATACAAGTCTTGATGCTAAGATACAAGTCTCGATACTAGGATACAAGTCTTGATACTAGGATGCAAGTCTTGATACTAGGATACAAGTCTTGATACTATGATACAGTTATTGATACTAGGATACAACTATTGATACTAGGATACAACTATTGATACAAGGATACACATCTTTATCTTGAAGCAAAACTCTTGATTCAAGAAGATAAATCTTTATATGATGTTAACTGTTCTGACTTCAAGGATATAAATCGTGAAACAATGATATACAAATACAGACGAAGATACAAATCATGACATAATGATACTAATCCTGACATGTATCAAATCTTGATACTTTACCCACATACAGATAGGATACACATCTTCATTCAAGGATATTTATTCTGTTAATAAAATAAAACTTTGGATACCAGGATATAATTTTGATAGAAGGATGAAACTAGATACATGGATACTCATCTAGATAAATTGATACTCTTTTGGGCATACGTATACAATTCTTTCAATAAAAGAAATACGTCATTAAATCCAGCGCGTAAGTTAGAAACCCCAAGTGTACGAAGTTACGTGACATATTGAATTATTTTAGATCAGTTGTGCCGCTTTAGGACACCCAAACACAAAAGTGCCAGGGTTGCAGAGGTTTTGTGCGTCGGTTAGATCAGTTGTACACAACACAGCCTGCCGGCCATGGCGTAAAACAGATGACTCCGTCCAGCAACGGTCTGACGTCATTAGCCTGCAGTCTGACGTCATTAGCCTGCAGTCTGACGTCATTAGCCACCGCGGAGAAATCTGGCAGGTGATGCCAGGGGGCCATTAGCCGGAGTGAAAGGAGTGTCAGTAAAATGGCGTCGGGTTATTTATAACCCCTTGATATCAATTATGGGATTTGGAGTGCGGGGAGGGGGGAGGGGGGGGGTCCTGTGACATCAGATGCAGATGAATGATTGGGAAGTTTGAACAAGATTCGCTACTAGATGATGTTGTATGTTGTTCAAATTGTTTTATGAAAAATGGAGTGGTCACTGGTCATTGTGACGGACAATAAGCTAAGGTCATAGCAACAGGCCACAAAGAAATGCTATAATGGCTGGAAATTGTCAAATGTCCGTAGAAATTATTCACAAAAACTTGCAGTGTTTCTTCCAGACTTTTTTCTCTGGTAAGAAATTTTTTTTTCTCTGGTTGAAATTTTCGGTAGGGCGGACTAAAATTTCCGGGGGTCGGGGAGGGGGGGGGCGGATAAAAGTACATATATTTTCTATATAAACTCTAAGCCTTTCGGCGCGGGGGTGGGGGAGGGGGGCTTTGACGTTTTTGGGGAGCAGAGGGAGGGGGGGGGCGAAGAGATGCCTGGAAGAAACACTGCACATTTGTTGAAAGTTGACATAAAAGCAGTATTATTTTGTATTATGTTGTATTTGCTCATGGTCGCTAAACCTAAAAGGTCCCGAGTTCGAACCCAAGAGCAGATGAGGCTCGATAACTGGGGACAGATGCCATGTATATTGTTCTTGGTTGGACAAAGGCTATGAAAGCAAATCCAGAAAGACAAGCAGCCTGATATCGGAGTCAACGGTTTTTAATGACGCATAACATGTTAACACGTAATACATAATTGTGTTGAAGGGAGTCCTTTCCAACATTAATAAAAAAAAAGAACGAATAAGAAGTAGTCTATCGAAAGCTAAAACTAAAGTTTTTAGCTATATTATAAATCGTGTAGTGCTTTCTGGTATCTGGTGCATAGTGTAGTTACACTAAATGTCTAGTAATATAAAACGTTTAGATTTCATGTTATACTAGACGGTCTAGTAATATAAAACGTTTAGATTTCATGTTATACTAGACGGTCTAGTAATATCAAATGTTTAGATTTCATGTTATACTTGACGGTCTAGTAATATCAAATGTTTAGATTTCATGTTAACCCTTTTAGATCGTGACTATCACCAAGCTATATTTAAATACTCGATATAACATCAGATCTATATCAGCACAAAACTAAATTTAGACCTAAAGCACTAAAACATGACCTTCACATATCGCACTAATTTGTTTCATTAAACCACTTTTTATTTCAAAAACAAATTAGCTCGAAAAGCTCGTTCAAATTTTTTCCTGACATAAAACTCCAACATACATAATATATGTGTTGAGAGATCTACATGAGTTATTTATAACTTTTTGTTCCGCGCAGCTTGAAGGTGGCTAAAGGTTGTGTATTAGAGTGTAGTATATCGGGTAACGCGAGACAAGGAAGTTTCTGATGATCGAGGTTTTTTTTCAATTTTTTTAACGTAGATTGCCTGGGATAATTATGACAATGTGGTATTAAAGAGACAAGTATTGTCGTAGCTAGCCTAGTGTAATCTCATAATGACAGAAATGACGAAATCTTGTTTGTGTATCAAACAGCGATGTATGTGGAAGTATCGTGTTTATAATTATTAAAACAAATATGCGTGGTATTCTTGTATATATCATATTAGAGAGATACATAGTTGATAAATATTCTTTTGTAAAAAAACAGACAATAGACAAGTGAAGCAAATAATAAAAACGGCTTATTTGTATAGCGTAAATATAAGTAGAAGTAAAGTTCCCGTTTCGAACCTGACGGTTCATGGGGTAAGTGAAGTAGAGTTCATCTGTTTCTGTGACCTCGGTATATGAAGAGATAGTGTGGTCAGCACTATGCCCATTCGCCTTTACTTTCCCTAACGTGAGTTAAGTACCCATCAGAGTTGGGTGGACTCAGGGACGGTTCACTGAATGGGACTCAGATTCGAACTCGAGACTTTCTACCGCTAAGCCACGCCGTTCATTGTTTTGAAATATCATCGTTAAAATAAAACCAGAGACGTATGTTGAAATCATTTCTTGTAATAACAGGGTTACATCTATGTTAAACTCCTGTCAGAGAAAAATGCTACATTTTTGTAGAAATGAAGAAATCTTATCTTTTAAAAAACGTTTATATCTATGTTGAAATCTTGTCCTTTAAAATGGGTTAGCCTAGATCTATGATGAAATCTTGTGGTTTAAAATGGGTTAGCCTACATCTATGATGAAATTCTGTCTTTAAAAAAACAGGGACAAAAATACTGACATGCCGTCTATCAGAACAAGTTCAGAACTTGTTGGAGAAAAAAAAAATCCAGAGGTAGACGTTCGCAGAAATCCTTTAACAAGAGAAGAGGGAAAAAAAGATGACCAGCGACATTATGGCCTGGTATTAGAACAGTCTGGAACAAGATGGATTAGGGCAGTTAAAGTTGGTGCTATCTGGTGCGTGAATAGATGTCTTAGACAGTGATCTCAAAGGTCTTATAGAAGTTACACAAAGGTCATGGACAGGTCCCTAGTGTATTTTATAGGTCCTATTGACTTATAGCATCTTGAACCATACACATTGAAAAACCTTATGTTCAAGCATCTGAACACATTACATACACGTTTTATATATATATATATATATATATATATATATATATATATATATATATATAATTATATATATATATATATATATATATATATATATATATATATATATATATATATATATATATATATATATTGGCCTTTCCATCTCCCCACACTTTATACAAAGCTACGCCTCTGCTCGTAAAGCAGCCATTTATAAAGCTGTACCTCGTTTTGATGGCGACGTTTCTTGAAGCTGCAGGAGTATGTGTGTGTATGTGAGAGGAGAGGAGGGGGGGGGGGTATAAGAAAATATTGATCGCCTGCCTGTGGGGGTCAGCTAGTGTCCGTCAGAATGACGTATGTGTACCAGGTTCATGATTATACAGTGGGCATTATTGGGGCTCTGTTGGGCTAGTTTATTCATGGCTTGTTGGCTCTTGACAGTCAGATATACGTGGCTTGTACACATACACATAATATATATATATATATATATATATATATATATATATATATATATATATATATATATATATATATATATATATATATAAACAAGTCTTTGTGTTAAAAATCTGGACTGTTTATATTTGATGGCGTCCTATACTTTTTGTCCTGGTTATCGAGATAAATACTGAATGCAGGATAGGAAGAATTGACGTTTGATTTGTTTGGTGTTTTTATCACGTATTTGCTCTCCTAGCTCAGCATTATATTGTATGGGGACGTTTGATTGGGGGATTGTGTAGATACATTTGATTAACGGATTGTATGGCCATATCTTATCAAAAGCTGCATGGCCATGCCTTATCAAAAGTTGCATGGTCAAATCTAATGGACAGTTTGCATGGCCACATCTACTCAAGGTTTGGCCACATCTACTCAAGGTTTGACCACATCTAATCAAGGTTTGGCCACATCTACTCAAGGTTTGGCCACATCCATCAAGCATTTGTCCAGCACACAACTAGCTGTACTTTCCGACAGCCGAAACCGCCTCACAAAATATGAAATCCTACGACACCCAAAGACTCATTTTCCCCCACCTGAACTGCGTATCTGCTCATGTATCTACTCATGTATCTGCTCATGTATCTACTCAGACATCCTTGCAACATCCCCAAGACTCACAGCCCAATCTATCCATGCCTCCTTCATCACTGCGTGGGCGTAAGACAAATCACAGTGTGCAAGTTTCTCATTTACATATGCAAATCAAATGTAAATCAGACAGCGTTGGGTGCCGGCAGATGGCGCCATTATGACTTCCTGTAGACGTCCATCTTGCTCCAGCGAACTCACAAAACTTTTTCGTGTTTTATTTTTTTTTTTATGACTGGGGACGTCTGTTCTAAATATAAACTCACATCAATAAAATAAAAAATAAAAAACCTGAATCGGGTGGGAATGGTTCTTTGGGTGCTCAAAGGCTGGATTTTTAAATTTTTGATTCAACGCGATCCGAAAGATTATTTCATCGTTTTAGCGAGATGTAAATATTATTTAGATCTAGGCGATGATTACTTGAATACGCGAGACAGGCTACATATTGTGAAAATATTATTTTAATATGCGAGACATCTTTAATAGTACTTACAAAATTTTGAGCTAGTTATTATGGTTATTTTTAATATAAGAGCCGGATTAAAGGATTATTTCAATACTAAAGCCACGTATGAAACTTTGATCATAAAATACATTTTGGATTATTATTGAAACGTACCACTCATGTTCAATGCTTTTTTTTGAACGTCTTCGACAGTCTGAATGAAATTAAATGATTATTTGAACACCTAACCCAGACTGAAAGATTATTTGGACGTCTGAGCCAGTGTGAATGATTATTTGGACGTCCGAGCCAGTGTGAATGATTATTTGGACGTCTGAGCCAGTGTGAATGATTATTTGGACGTCTGAATGATGATTAAAACTTTCGTTCACACCAGTGTAAATGATTATTTGGACGTCCGAGCCAGTGTCAATGATTATTTGGACGTCTGAGCCAGTGTGAATGATTAATTGCACGTCTGAATGATGATTAAAACTTTCGTTCACACCAGTGTAAATGATTATTTGGACGTCCGAGTCAATGTGAATGATTATTTGGGCGTCTGAATGATGATTAAACCTTTCGTTCACACCTTTCAGAAAGTGCTCAGTGCTTGGCGGGTAACTGGCGGAGATGTTTGACAGGGTCAAACTCCGATCAGCGTCAGCGGTCACCGGAAGTTGGACAAAAGATTTGAAAATAGCGGCCCTCCATAGCCCGGCTCGTCCGTCGATCGATGTTTTAGTTGTGGCTATAGCGCGTTTTAATCGTGGCTATAGCACGTTTTTAATCGTGGCTATAGCACGTTTTAATCGTGGCTATAGCACGTTTAAATCGTGGCTATAGCACGTTTAAATCGTGGCTATAGCACGTTTAAATCGTGGGTATAGCACGTTTTAATCGTGACTATAGCAGGTTTTAATCGTGGCTATAGCAGGTTTTAATCGTGGCTATAGCGCGTTTTAATCGTGGCTATAGCACATTTATTTTATTCGTGGCTATAGCACGTTTTAATCGTGGCTATAGCACGTTTTAATCGTGGCTATAGCACGTGTTAATCGTGGCTATAGCACGTTTTAGTAGGGGCTATAGTATGTTTTATACGTGGCTATAGCACGTTTTAGTAGGGGCTATAGCACGTTTTAATCGTGGCTATAGCGCGTTTTAGTAGGGGCTATAGCACGTTTTAATCGTGGCTATAGCACGTTTTAATCGTGGCTATAGTGCGTTTTAATCGTGGCTATAGCACTTTTTAATCGTGGCTATAGTTCGTTTTAGTCGTGGCTATAGCGCGTTTTAGTCGTGCTATAGCGCGTTTTAGTCTTGGCTATAGCGCAGTTTTAATCGTGCGATAGCACGTTTTATTCGTGGCTATAGCACATGGCTATAGCACAGCATGCCTTGACAAGCTTACGTACACGCACATACAGATATATACTCACACCAATCTCACACACTCACGCACATACACCACACCCACAGCCACATTAACACAACTACATCAATCTCACACACGAACTCACTCACTCCAACATACACGACCTGCATACACTCCCACATATACACACTACACCCACACACATACAAACTCACACACACATATTATCACACATCTATCACAAATTAAATTCCCCACACTGACACTCACAACACCCTCACACAATATGAATGCGTCTGGAATCTTCTATACAACAAATCTAGGCAATTATTTTCTTGAACTATCAAAAATTGTATCGATCAATCGATATTTAACCCCCCCCCCCTCCTGACATTAATAGAAACATTGACCCCCTAGCAATTATTGAACTATTGACCACTTGAAACGACCCAAGTTATTGATTTTAAGCGAAGAAATTTTTAAAAAAAATCTTTAATGACATACAATTATGGATTTTTAAAACGACAGCAGCATTTTTGTATTTATGAGTTTCAAAACGCTTTAAGTAGTTTCCAATATCTGTTTGTAATTAATTAAAAATATCTCTTGAATTAAGAATACCCGCAGGGTTTTTAAAAAACAATATTTGAAAAGAAGATTTGAGAAGAGTGTTTGTTTTTCTTCTAAGGTATTAAGCTATATGTAATGTTAGGTATAAACCTATGTTAGATTTAAAACCTATTTTACCTGTCAACTTATTTTTGGTGTCAACTTATGTTAGGTTTAAACCTATGTTAGATTTTAACTTAAGATTTAAACCTATGTTAGATTTAAACTTTGATTTAAACCTATTTTAGATTTAAACTTAGATTTAAACCTATGATAGATTTAAACTTAGATTTAAACCTATGTTAAATTTAAACTTAGATTTAAAACTATGTTAGGTTTGAACATACGATAGGTGTTTACATGTTTTAGGTGTCGACCTATACTGTGTATGGTTGACTTTGGTCTATATAAGTTTATAAAGTTTCAGGTGTACAGAGGGCGAGTCGGCATATTTTAAAGTCAAGTTTAGGTGATGGGAAGTGACTTAATTGTGAGGGGAAGTCAAGTCGTTGGAGGAAACTCAAGCTCTGGTGAATGAAAGTTTTTGTGTAGAAACTTAAAGTTATAGTGAATGTAAACTTTAGTGAAGTAAAGTCAACTATTAATAAACGGAAGTCAAGCCTTGATGAAATAAAATCTATTTTTAGTGGAATAAAGTCAAGTCGATATAAGGAAGTCATCTTAACGAAGGAAAGTCATTTCACTCTACGGAAGTCATCTTGACGAAGGGGCGTTAACTCCTGTTGAAGAGAGTAACTTATTGATGAGGGCGGAGGTCAGAGCGTGGATGAATTGAACAGCGCTTGGTAACTTAGTTTTCTTACACCTCAGCATGTAGTCGTATCGATTGGATTGTCTTGTTCGATGCTGGGGTGTGTAAAGGTGTGTGTGTGTGGGGGGGGGGTGTTGATGTGTGTGGAGGGGTGGGGGTGATGTTCGATGCTGGTGTGTGGAGTGGTGTTCGATGGTGATGTGTGGAGGGTGTGATGTTCGATGGTGGTGTGTGTAAAGGTGTGAGGAGGGGGTGTGATGTTTGTGGAGGGGTGGGGGTGATTGTCTTGCTTGATGAGGGGGGTAGGGGTGAGGTGATATTTAATGGGGATGTATGAAAGGGGGAGAATGACTTGTTTGATGGGGGTGGGGGGATTATATAATTGGACGGTGGTGTGTAGGGTGGGTAGATGTTCGATGGTGGATTGCAGGGGTGGGGTAGTGTTTGATAGGGTTGGAGAGATGTTCAATGGTGGTGTGTGTAAGGGTTAGGGGTGTTTGTCTTGCTTGTGTTGGGGTGGGGGAGTGATGAATGCACGTGATTGTGAGTGCAGACCTGATGTAGGGTGTGACCTACTAAATATCTCTGTTATAGGTACAGTTATTATTATCTGCTAGCCTTGATGACGTCTAAACAGTCATCCTTGTAGATATTAGCTCGGTTCAATGACTGTAATCTCAGCCTTCAAACATGAATTGGTTTTTAAATATATTTTTCTAGTGTAAGGACCTTGTTGATGTAAGTGTCGAGGTGAAGTCGTCAGTCTGGAACTGCAGGAATTGTGCGCGTCTGCCTGTCGTCTGCCTCAAGTTTTCGATGTGTGGCTTGGGGGTGTCCGCTGTTTCCTGACATGGGAATGATGGATGCCGCATCATAGATTTTTTAGACGATGCTCCCCCACCCCCAACCCTATCTCCCCTTCCCTCTTTCTCTGCAACCCTCCACACCCCCCCCACCACTGTTCGACGATTCGTCTTGTCGTCTTCATAATCAACTAAGGCGTTAAAAATAAAAATTGCAACCGGATGTTGTGATGTAAAAACGGAAGCTGTGATGTGAAAGCGGAAGTTGGGATGAGAAAGCGGAAGTCGAGGCACTGTTTGAGACAATTAAACGTGAAGGAAAATTAAGATAGAAATATATTTTAATCAGCAGGCCATTTAAGTTGAATCGAGATGGAATGCGATTAGATTCTGCAGTTAATTGAGAAAAAGATTTGTATCTATTAAACTTCAAGAAAAAAAAATTTACAAAACACAGGATGAATGAGAAAATATTTTAACTTTTATTTGACATGGTGTGGTATTTTTGATCAACATCAATACCACTAAATTATCCCTGAAAGCATTGATATCAAATCATTGTGAGCCAACGAGTTATCTGGAGGCAAGGTAAAGGTTAAACATTGCACAATGCTGGCTGATGCTGATGTATAGCAATGTGAGCGATTCATTCCAATCGTGAGAGAGAAGATAACACACGTATTAACAAGCTTTTTATATGCACTAAAAATAAGATAATGAACTAATTTTCTTTAAAAATATTTATTAATGCACTATTTAAATAACTAAAAAGAAACGCGTAAATCGATAATTCAATTTTATTAAAGAAATTAAACAATAACATTTTCTTAATAGTCATTTAAATGTATTGTTAAATATTGAAATAAAATCTTTTTTTTCCTTTTAAGTGCATATTTCTATAGAAAAAAAAGTATAATTGTAAAAGTTATTAATCAATATATTTTAGAAATCTTTTGAAAGACTTTTAAAATTTGAATAGAATTGATTTCAAAGATAAAAAGACTTGCTCATGCTCATCAAATAAACGCACAGCGCAGTACAAAAAGTAACAAATATAAGAATTGTTTATTAATTAAAAAAACAACTAATTGACGTCTTTAGATGTCATGTTTTATCTCTTATTGCATTTTCATCGTGTCTTGACCTACGTGTCAAGTTCGAAACAAATCAGTCTGATAGAAGTGGTTGAAATTTCGCTCGCAAGTTTCGATCCATGAGGTATAAAAAAAGCACAAGCAATAAATCAAGTTACACAAAAGCTTGCGAAAAAGTGTACTTTAGTCAATTGGAATTGTTGGTTTAATGTCTGTGTTCTGAAGCTGTTATGACCTTTCAGAGATCATGGGGTTTCTGCTATTTTAAGAATACCTGGTGGCTATGTCTGATATTTTTCTCACGTTAAAGTTTAGCGTGTCGTAAGGGGTAGGACAAATATGTGTGTCTTTTAAAGGGTAGGACAAAGATATGTGTGTCTTTTAAAGGGTACGACAAAGATTTTAGCCTGTCAAATATAGTAGGACTAAGATTTTAGATGTTGCATAGGGTAAAGCAAAGATTTTAGCGATTCGTAAGGGGTAGGACAAATAATATTTCAGCGTGTGTTATATGGTTTGGGGCTAATGTTTTTTGTGTATTACAGAAAGTAAAAAAAAATTGATTCACTGTTTGTTGATAATTAGTTTAATTGGTTTAATTACAAACCTTAAATAAGTTATCTCGTCAGATAAAGCTAGTGAAATGACACTGTAGAAAAGTGGAGCTCAATAGTTGATAGAGAAGTTTAGCTCAAGACTAGAGTTGATAGAAAAATAGGCAGCAATTTATTATCAACAAAAGATGCATGCGGAGTTGTAGAAATCTTGACCTTTATAGTTGGTCAAGTTATGTCAAGTTATGTCAAGTTATGTCAAGTTAGGTCAAGTTAGGTCAAGTGTGGTCAAGTTTGGTCAAGTTTGGTCAAGTTATGTCAAGTTAGGTCAAGTTTGCTCAAGTTAGGTCAAGTTTGGGTGGACGGGTTAGCCTTTTGATGTTATGAAAGTGTGTTGTGTTACTCACACACCCAGACTTGACACACCTGGCAAGTTTTAAAACCAGTTTCTGTTGACCCTGACAAGTCACGAGTTAAAAACACAATTTATTCATACTTGAAAACGAAATAAAATATTAGACAAGCACCAGGACATGATAGAAGTGCAGTGGACATGACAAGTCAGAAGGAATAAAAAAACAACGAAAATGTCACAATCGCAGATAAAATTTGCCCGTTTTCCAAAAATACCAATGAGGTCATTCAAGTGATTAAAAATATTTTTTAGTTTTATAATGTGATAAAAATGTTCTTTACTGCGAGACGCCGAGTTCTGCTACACAGGAAAGAGGTAAAAATACTAATCTATCATCCTGGAAAAATCCCGAGCTAACAGTTTCGATTATCCAGAATAAAATCGATTACTCCTAGAATAAAGTGACACACGATACTTGGCTATTGACTGGTCCATCTGTTCTGTTAAGTAGCCACTTGCTGTAGTCGATGTTCTTTATGGCAAGTTCTTTATGGCAAGTTCTTTATGGCAAGTTCTTAATGGCAAGTTCTTTATGGCAAGTTCTTTATGGCAAGTTCTTTATGGCAAGTTCTTTATGGCAAGTTCTTTATGGCAAGTTCTTTATGGCAAGTTCTTTATGGAGTACACCCAGCTCTGATGGGTACCTCATTGCGTTAGAGAAAGTAAAGGCGGCTGGGCGTAGTGCAGACCGCACTATCCTTTCATATGCCGAGGTCAAGAAACAGACACATTAACTCTACTTCATCGGATTACAGGATCGCTGAGCTAAACAGGAACTCTATACCTTAATCTTACCACGCTTATGTCAACACAGCATATTAAATCTTGCAAAAATCTTGCAACACCCCCCTTTTCACCCCCCTCCCCTTGCCGCAAGCTGCTAGATATTATATCTTGACGAGTGACGTCCCCCTTAAACTCTGCTTGTGTTCGCCTTGCCTATGATGTTCCTCATTTCATCTTTCTCAAGTCCACCTTATTTTTTAAAAAAAAAACAAAAAAAAAACAACTGGGGTTGAATTTCTGTAAAAAGCAGGTTTGGTTGATGCACTTTTTTACAAAAGCGCACAAAACCGGAAGTGATGATATGAATCAAACGCTCTGGTTGGTGGGCGGGGTTAGGTCAGGTTAACTGAGGGACCGGCACGCAGACGACTTCTGTTGGAGGAAGACGTCACGGGAGGATGCTGGGGGTAGGGAGGGAGGGGGGAGGGGGTCAGGATCCTTGAGGGGTTCCTGAGGAAGGTTTTCCCAGTGTTTGGTGACGTGTTTCTTGGAGAGTTCGTGTTGACCTTCACAGCCACCCGCTGTTCTGGTGGAAAGGTCAAACTAAAGGGAGACGAGCTAATAATATTTTCTCGTTTCATTAGGGACATATTTTTTTTGGATGGTGGGGGGGGGGGGGGGGGGTTGCTGAATGGATTATTGACGGAAAAAAAAATTATGGAAACTGTTTGGTGGTAAACTTGATGTTTGGTTTATACTTAGCCGCGTAGTATGCAGCATTACTTAACGTTATGGTAGTTAGCAGTTAGGACCTAATTTGGGAGACAGTTATGACCTAATGTTAAAGAAAGGGATGACCTAATTTGGGAGAGAGTGATAATCTAATGTTGAAGATAACGAGGACCTAATGTTGAAGACAATAAGGACCTAAAGTTTAAGACAATCATGACCTAATATTAAAAACATTGAGGACCTAATGTTAAACACAGCGAAAATCTTTATGTTAAAGAAGTTAGCAGATAATGAAGACCTAATGTTGAAGGCAATGAAGACCTAACGTTGAAGACAATAAAGACCTAATGTTGAAGACAGAGAGGATCTAATGTTGAAGACAGTGAAAAACTAATGTTAAAGAAGTTAGCAGGTAATGAAGACCTAATGTTGAAGACAGTGAAGACCTAATGTTAAAGAAGTTAGCAGATAATGAAGACCTAATGTTGAAGACAATGAAGGCCTAATGTTGAAGACAATGAAGACCTAATGTTAAAGAAGTTAGCAGATAATGAAGACCTAATGTTGAAGACAATGAAGACCTAATGTTGAAGACAATGAAGGCCTAATGTTAAAGAAGTTAGCAGATAATGAAGACCTAATGTTGAAGACTGTGATGACCTAATGTTGAAGAAAGTGAAGACTTAATGTTAAAGAAGTTAGCAGATAATGAAGACCTAACGTTGAAGCGTCTCTAGGGGCCATGCACGACCACAGGCTACCAGCTGATGTTTGTTCATAAAACACTCCAGTAATCCATCATCAGACCCAGTGTTTCTTCCTTACTTTTTCCTCTAGGAATGGGGGGGGGGGGGGGGGCAAATTTCCGTGGGGCTGTTAAAATTATATCTTTTATATACATTCCATTTCTTTCGGGGGTGGAGGTGGGGGGGGGGAGGTAGACTTTTTTTCAGCCTGGAAGAAACTCTGATCAGACACCCACACACCACATCCGTTATCAGACACCCACACACCACATCCGTCATCAGACACCCACACACCACACACCACATCCGTCATCAGACACCCACACACCACATCCGTCATCAGACACCCACACACCACACACCACATCCGTCATCAGACACCCACACACCACATCCGTCATCAGACACCCACACACCACATCCGTCATCAGACACCCACACACCACACCCGTCATCAGACACCCACACACCACACACCACATCCGTCATCAGACACGCACACACCACATCCGTCATCAGACACCCACACACCACATCCGTCATCAGACACCCACACACCACACACCACATCCGTCATCAGACACCCACACACCACATCCGTCATCAGACACCCACACACCACACACCACATCCGTCATCAGACACCCACACACCACATCCGTCATCAGACACCCACACACCACACACCACATCCGTCATCAGACACGCACACACCACATCCGTCATCAGACACCCACACACCACATCCGTCATCAGACACGCACACACCACATCCGTCATCAGACACCCACACACCACATCCGTCATCAGACACCCACACACCACACACCACATCCGTCATCAGACACGCACACACCACATCCGTCATCAGACACCCACACACCACATCCGTCATCAGACACGCACACACCACACCCGTCATCAGACACCCACACACCACATCCGTCATCAGACACCCACACACCACACACCACATCCGTCATCAGACACCCACACACCACATCCGTCATCAGACACCCACACACCACATCCGTCATCAGACACCCACACACCACATCCGTCATCAGACACCCACACACCACATCCGTCATCAGACACCCACACACCACACACCACATCCGTCATCAGACACCCACACACCACATCCGTCATCAGGCACCCACACACCACATCCGTCATCAGGCACCCACACACCACATCCGTCATCAGACACGCACACACCACACCCGTCATCAGACACCCACACACCACACACCACATCCGTCATCAGACACCCACACACCACATCCGTCATCAGACACCCACACACCACACACCACATCCGTCATCAGACACCCACACACCACATCCGTCATCAGACACCCACACACCACATCCGTCATCAGACACGCACACACCACATCCGTCATCAGACACCCACACACCACATCCGTCATCAGACACCCACACACCACACACCACATCCGTCATCAGACACGCACACACCACACACCACATCCGTCATCAGACACCCACACACCACATCCGTCATCAGACACCCACACACCACATCCGTCATCAGACACCCACACACCACATCCGTCATCAGACACCCACACACCACACACCACACCCGTCATCAGACACCCACACACCACACACCACATCCGTCATCAGACACCCACACACCACATCCGTCATCAGACACCCACACACCACACACCACATCCGTCATCAGACACCCACACACCACATCCGTCATCAGACACCCACACACCACATCCGTCATCAGACACCCACACACCACACACCACATCCGTCATCAGGCACCCACACACCACATCCGTCATCAGACACGCACACACCACACCCGTCATCAGACACCCACACACCACATCCGTCATCAGGCACCCACACACCACATCCGTCATCAGACACCCACACACCACATCCGTCATCAGGCACCCACACACCACATCCGTCATCAGACACGCACACACCACACCCGTCATCAGACACCCACACACCACACCCGTCATCAGACACCCACACATCACAATTGGAAGTAGAAAGTATTGAGTGGGGTGTGTGTGAGGGAGGGAGGGTGGTTGTAGCCCAGTGTTCGTTACATAGGGATTATCAGTAGTACCCCATTAATGCATCAGTTCAGGTGTAGCAGGTATATTATTAGCTGCGTATTATTAGCTGTATATATATATATATATATATATATATATATATATATATATATATATATATATATATATATATATATATACACTTTTTTTATCATTCTGTGCCTATAACTAGTTTTCAGAACATGTTACCTGTGAATCTGTATCGTATCTAGCGTTAGTTTTTACATAATTCTGCTCCTACAACAAATTTGATAGGTACATCAACTTCCTGATTTCAGACGTCATCGATCCCTTTGTCTGGCACGATACACCTCCTTGATTATAAGCGTATCGATTCTAATTTTAACACTTGCTTGTACTGCTGATTAATTACGGTATCGATTATTTTTATCAGTTGAAGCATGCGATACGGGCCACAAAGTCTTGTTTGTTTTGCTACATTGGCTTTGATTTAGTCCGTTCGGGATAGCTTTTGTCGGTATTTCAGGATTGTTTGAGTCGGTAGTTCAGGATTATTGTAGTCGGTATTTCAGGATTGTTTTAGTCGGTATTTCAGGATTGTTATAGCCTGTATTTCAGGATTTTATTAAAACTTTACTTAAAAATGAGGGTTAAGCTTTAATAAAAAATTAAAAAAAAAATCATCCATTCAGATCTTTTTGTCCATAGCACAGGTGAAGTAGAGTTTTATGAAGATGGACTGTGTAATCACCAGTGATCGCAGATGTAATTATTTCCCCTAAAATTTCTTTAAACTGAACCTTTGTACAATCTCTAGTTAGTTGGCGTAGAACTACTGGCTTATTGGTATTTCACCAGAAGTATTATATACACCTTAAGTTGTATTAAAACAAAAGTAAGCTAATTAAATATTTTTAGTGCTTATTAATGCGAGATGTAATCAAGAGGTTTGCTAAAGATTACAGGTCCAGGAATGTTTATCTAAAGTTTTGCTGAGCTGGTTTAAATAATTAATCTCACCTGTCTGAGGCCAGACGATCTAATTCAAAGTCTGGTATCAGCAGATCGATTGGATCGATTAATTATTGGGAGACGGAATATTTGAGATTGGTTGGGGGGAGTTGGCTGATTTGATGACGGTGTTTTCTGGGGGTGGTGGGTCGGTGTGGGTGGGTGTTGGGGGATGGGTGTTGGTGGGTGGGTGTTGGGGGGAGGTTGTTGGGGGGTGGGTGTTGGGAGGTGGGTGTTGGGAGGTGGGTGTTGGGAGGTGGGTGTTGGGAGGTGGGTGTTGGGAGGTGGGTGTTGGGAGGTGGGTGTTGGGAGGTGGGTGTTGGGAGGTGGGTGTTGGGAGGTGGGTGTTGGGAGGTGGGTGTTGGGAGGTGGGTGTTGGGAGGTGTTAGTTGGTGGGTGTTGGTTGGTGGGTGTTGGTTGGTGGGTGTTGGGAGGTGGGTGTTGGGAGGTGGGTGTTGGGAGGTGGGTGTTGGGAGGTGGGTGTTGGGAGGTGGGTGTTGGGAGGTGGGTGTTGGGAGGTGGGTGTTGGGAGGTGGGTGTTGGGAGGTGGGTGTTGGGAGGTGGGTGTTGGGAGGTGGGTGTTGGGAGGTGGGTGTTGGGAGGTGGATTTTGATTGGTGGGTGTTGGGGGAGGGTGTTGGGGAGCGTTTTGGTGGGTGTTGGTTGGTTGGTGGGTGTTGGTGGGCGGATGTTGGTGGATGGCTGTTGGTGGGGCGGGGTGGGTGTTTGTGGGATGCTTGTTGATGGAGTGCCTGTTGATTGGGTGTTTGTTTAATTAAAGTTTAGAAAAAATAGAGTCTATGTCACTCTATGATGTGACCAAGTACTATAAATTAGTTCTGTCATAATTGAAGGGGAGGCTATTTGAGTTACATGTCACATTCTTTGTTGAAGCGCAGATGGCGAGACAACAAATTAATCAGTTAATTAATTATTTTATGAATTTTGTTTTGGCAAGTGTGTGTGTTGTGATGGGGGGGGGGGGCGGAGCTTGTGTAAACCGCGCGTTTATATAGAGCCTTGTTCTCCCAGAGGAGGGGAGCCGCTGAGATTGAAGAAAAATTGTCTATTTAGGAGTTCATGTGGTTACGTGATTTGATGTGGGAAGTATGAGCATCTACGTTATAGAAGGAATGGGGGGAGGTGGGGGAGGTAAGGGGGAGGTGGAGTAAGGGAGGAAGTTAGCAGGGTGAGGGAGGAAGGTGGTGGAATGGGAGGGGGGGGGAGGAAGGTGGGGGTGGGATGTGGGGGGGAGGAAGGAAGGTAGTGGGACACAGCTCAATAGGATAAGTATCTCTCATGATATCTCGTGTGAATATTACCACCCCCTCCTACACTGTTTTATCGCTGCCAGCCACCCCTCACCATCCTTCACCACCACTCTTGTCATGAAAACCTCAAGTTTTTGGACCGGTCAACTCTATCACAACAATCTGTTGACGGCATTGGTTTGTTCTATACACGCTAAGTACTGTACCGGCCATTTGCATGGTTGGTACAGTACGTGAATGGCCCTACTACATACTCTACCGTCCGTTTAACCCACTACGTACTGTACAGTCTATTTAACCCACAAGGTACTGTACCGTCCATTTAACCCACTATGTACCGTACCGTCCATCTAACCCACTACGTACTGTACCGAGGTTGTTAATCAATTAGTGAGATCGATAAGCCCTGATTGTTAATTAGTGACAGCACGCGTCTGTCTGCCGATGTTAAACTATGATATCGCCAGTCATTGTTTTTTGTCGTGTTTATTTGTCTACGGCGTGACGTCAAGTGGAGAGATAAGAGTTTAGAGAGTCAGTAATTTAATTACAGACCTACTTTTAAAAAGTCAGTAATTCAAGTACATACCTACATTTAGAAAGTCAGTAATTCAAGAACAGACCTACTTTTAGAAAGTCAGTAATTTAAGTAATGCTTTTAGAAAGTCAGTTAATCAACAAAAGAATTGTTTTTAGAAAGTCATTTATTCTGCTACAGACTTACTTTTAGAAAGTCAGTCATTCAGCTATAGACGTACTTTTAGAAAGTCAGTCATTCAGCTATAGACGTACTTTTAGAAAGTCAGTCATTCAGCTACAGACGTACTTTAAGAAACTTATTCAGCTACAAGCGTACTTCTAAACAAGTTAATTAAAAAGTCTAGTGACAATTTTAGCGCAATTTCCTTATGTTATCTAAAAATAGCTCTGTCGTAGCGTAAATCAAGAGCAGGGTTAGTAAAACCATTGGTTAGTTATTAAAACGTTTTTATTTAAAAAAAATTTCAGTATTTTACATGTTTTATTTACAATAGAGTTACATGACTAAAAACCATTGCGCGCCTAGCTACTGAACGTGATGACGAAGCCATAGAACGTGATGGTGCAGCTATTGAACGTGATGACGCGTGTGGTGTGGTTGGAAAAAATGCCTACTAATTCGGTCCAAATTTTAATTAATTCAAATTTTTTTTTGTGACCGAACGAAAGGATATTTTTGAAAACTTTCTTCGGCAATATTGTTCTAAATTATGGCAGGAATCGATTGGTACATATTTCAAGTCGCTAAGTGGTCTGGTTGCCGAGATATGGGCCAAAAACTGCATTTTTTCGAGTTTTTTTGGCTTTTCCTGGAAATACATGAAAGAAACCCGGAATTTTTATGGCCTATGTTCATTCTCGTAACTTGCTTAACATAATTGCTTTTGGAACTAGTCATCGATATTGCTTCGTTGAGGAGGAGATACGACTTAAAGCCCGGACACACATTCATACATCCATACATTCATAGATTCATCCATCCATTCCCAGAAATGACGAGTTAATAAACGCAATTCTCCAGAATGGAAATTGCGCTAAAAAGTCAGAAAAAATATTGCAGGTTCAGCTTGGCCCCTTATAAATGTATCGGCCTTTACAATCAACACAATGTACTATCCTTATGATATACACCAATATATCGACTCGCAGCACGTGTCACATGTACTCACGCACCCCGCGTCCCACTTGTTGTCCCACTCACCTGGGTAACGACACGTGTACTCACCAGGTTGGTGATTATAGATTTTTGTTTTACCTGGGCCAGGTGAGACCAGGTGAGACAATGTGAGACCAGGTGAGACCAGGTGAGACCAGGTGAGACCAGGTGAGACCATGCTAGACCAGGTGAGACCAGGTGAGACCAGGTGAGACCAGCCAGGTGAGACCAGATGAGACCAGGTGAGACCAGGTAAGACCAGGTGAGACCAGGTGAGACCAGGTGAGACCAGGTGAGACTGTGAGAAATGTGAGACTGTGAGACCAGGTGAGACCAGGTGAGACCAGGTGAGACCATGCTAGACCAGGTGAGACCATGTGAGACCAGGTGAGACTGTGAGACATGTGAGACCAGGTGAGACCAAGTGAGACCAGCCAGGTGAGACCAGCCAGGTGAGACCAGGTGAGACCAGCCAGGTGAGACCAGCCAGGTGAGAGAGACCAGGTGAGACCATGTCAGTCCAGATGAGACCATGTGAGACCAGGTGAGGAGACAAATTTAGACAAGGTGAGACCAGGTGAGACCAGGTGAGACCAGGTGAGACCAGGTGAGACCAGGTGAGACCAGGTGAGACCAGGTGAGACCAGGTGAGACCAGGTGAGACCAGGTGAGACCATTTCTATAGAAGCCACGGCTGGTTGCCCAATGTTCAGGTAAAGCGTGTAAGACGTGCGGAATCTAACTGTGAATCTATTTAACGGGTCATTGAACATCCGCAATGTGTTTTGTTGTCTCGTTGCTAGGGACGTGAACCAATGGGTGGATGGGGGACTGAGTTGGTGGGGTCAAGTAGGGGATGCTTCGGTGTTTGTTTTGTAGACAGAATGCGCGCCGGGGGGGGGGGGGGGGGAGGAGGGTATTCATGTTTAAGTGCATTTGACGGACAGGAAAGGGGAAGGGGCTGTTTTATGAGGTATGTTGATTGTATTATTAACTATGCTTAAAATTAACGTTATACAAACACGATGTAGGGTTAGTGCACTCCCCCCCCCCCCCCTTCTCCTTTCATTCACAATTATAAATCTTCATACGCTAATGATAATCAGCGTATGATAATTATTTAAGTCCATACGGCTTTTCATCTTCAACGTTAATACTTCTAGATTCTAGGCTAATACTAAACTGTAAGTCTTTCAAATCTAACGCAATTGTTACAAAATAGGCAATTGGTTGCGTAGTTGTAAAATACAACAGAGTAACAATAAATATAAAATGCAATAAAAGTACTCACGTATGTTATGAAAGAACAGTTATGTAATTGTCCATAATTTTAATTTATCCAGGTGATGGGGTAAGAACGGACGAAACGAAATCAACTGCTCACTTCGAATAGTTCGGAATGTAAACAGATCGCAAAGGGACGCAACTCGCGGCCCTTGTCAGATCAGAGTTAGCTCCGCTTGTAAGGGGGAACGAGTCGGTCGCTGCCGTTTATAGATTATTGACTCATACGCTGTTGTCTGCCCCTGAGCTCGCTCAGCTGCGTCACGCGACGGCGCGAGCTGGGTACCACTCGTGGAGCTGTAGAGGAGGGCTGATGGTGTCTTGATGACATTACGTGAACACAACATCACGTGACAACAACATCATGTGAACACAACATCACGTGACAACAACATCACGTGACCACACAGCTTCAAATAACATTCAAGATATACCATCACTAGTGACCCTAGACAGATATTGTGACCCTAGGCAAATATTATAGTGACCCTAGACAGATATAGTGACCCTAGACAGATATAATGACCCAAGACAGATATAGTGACCCTAGACAAATATAGTGACCCTAGGCAAATATAGTGACCCTAGACAGATATAGTGAAACAAGACAGATATAATTACCCAAGACAGATAGTGACCCAAGACAGATGTAGTGATCCAAGACAGATATAGTGACCCAAGACAAATATAGTGACCCTAGGCAAATATAGTGACCCTAGACAGATATAGTGAAACAAGACAGATATAGTGACCCAAGATAAATATAGAGACCCAAGACTGATATAGTGATCCTAGACTAATATAGTGACCCAAGACAGATATAGTGAACCAAGACAGATATAATGACCCAAGACAGATATAGTGACCCTAGACAAATATAGTGACCCTAGGCAAATATAGTGACCCTAGACAGATATAGTGACCCAAGACAGATATAGTGAACCAAGACAGATAGTGACCCAAGACAGATGTAGTGATCCAAGACAGATATAGTGACCCAAGACTGATATAGTGACCCTAGACAGATACAGTGAAACAAGACATATAATTACCCAAGACAGATAGTGACCCAAGACAGATGTAGTGATCCAAGACAGATATAGTGACCCAAGACAGATACAGTGACCCTAGACAGATATAGTGACCCAAGATAAATATAGAGACCCAAGACTGATATAGTGATCCTAGACTAATATAGTGACCCAAGACAGATATAGTGAACCAAGACAGATATAATGACCCAAGACAGATATAGTGACCCTAGACAAATATAGTGACCCTAGGCAAATATAGTGACCCTAGACAGATATAGTGACCCAAGACAGATATAGTGAACCAAGACAGATAGTGACCCAAGACAGATGTAGTGATCCAAGACAGATATAGTGACCCAAGACTGATATAGTGACCCTAGACAGATATAGTGAAACAAGACATATAATTACCCAAGACAGATAGTGACCCAAGACAGATGTAGTGATCCAAGACAGATATAGTGACCCAAGACTGATATAGTGACCCAAGACTGATATAGTGATCCTAGACTGATATAGTGACCCAAGACAGATATAGTGACCCAAGACAGATATAGTGACTCTAGACAGATACAGTGACCCTAGACAGATATAGTGACCCAAGATAAATATAGAGACCCAAGACTGATATAGTGATCCTAGACTAATATAGTGACCCAAGACAGATATAGTGAACCAAGACAGATATAATGACCCAAGACAGATAGTGACCCAAGACAGATGTAGTGATCCAAGACAGATATAGTGACCCAAGACTGATATAGTGATCCTAGACAGATATAATGACCCTAGACAAATATAGTGACCCTAGACAGATATAGTGACCCTAGACAGATATAGTGACCCTAGACAGATATAGTGACCCTAGACAGATATAGTGACCCTAGACAGATATAGTGACCCTAGACAGATATAGTGACCCTAGACAGATATAGTGACCCTAGACAGATATAGTGACCCTAGACAGATATAGTGACCCTAGACAGATATAGTGACCCTAGACAGATATATTGACCCAAGACAGAGATAATGACTCTAGACACACAGAGACCCTAGACAGATATAGTGACCCTAGACAGATATAATGACCCTAGACAGGTATAATGATCCTAGACACACATAGTGACCATAGACAGATATAATGACCCTAGACAGATATAATGACCCAAGAGAGATATAGTGACCCTAGACAGATAATATAGGGATTTTAGACAGATATTGTGACCCAAGACAGGTATAGTAATCCTAGACTGATATAGTGACTCAAGAGAAATATAGTGGCCCAAGACAGACATAATGACCCAAGACAGATATAGTGACCCAAGACTATGTCCTTACAGACGCCCTCAATAGACCGCGAAACACGCAGTCAACAGCTGACGTGTACACAATCAACAGCTGACATGTACACAGACAACAACTAACGTGTACACAGACAGGTTCCAATCCACCTCGCGCCGCCGTGTGAGGCAGACACCAGACAGAGGATTGTATTTGTGGCCGGTGTGGGTTTAATCGGATCACACGCGCAAATAAAATGTTGGGTTGTTTGGGGGGACTTAGGCGTTTGGTTGTCTGGAGAGTGTGTTGTGTGTGTGTGTGTGGGGGGGGTGGGGGGGGGGGGTAGGGAGTGGGAGGAAATGTGTGTATGGGGGGAGTGTGTGTGTGGGGGGGGGGGTGGGGGAGTGTATGTAGGGGGGGAGTGAGTGCGTGTGTGGTGGGGGGTGTGCGGGTGTGGGGGGGTGTTAGTGTAAGATGTGTTTGTCTGGGGGTGGGTTGGATGTTGAGAGGAGGGGTGGGTGTTGAATATACTGGGTGTTAGTTGGAGATATGGTTGGTTGTACTAACGATGAATGTTGGTGTCAAATATGGATATTTGTTAGAAATATGAATATGAATGTTTCTACGAAGGGCAGGTGTTGTCATCTGTTATTTTAACCCCACCTACTGACAATGTTATATATCAAACACACAACACTATGAGATCACGACACTGAGATGTTTAACAACACAGAATGGTTCCCATGTTGGGTACACAATGTAGCTTGATACCTATGTTAACAACACAGAATGGTTCCCATGTTGGGTACACAATGTAGCTTGATACCTATGTTAACAACACAGAATGGTTCCCATGTTGGGTACACAATGTAGCTTGATACCTATGTTAACAACACAGAATGGTTCCCATGTTGGGTACACAATGTAGCTTGACTCCTTATATATCTTTACACGTGCTGTAACAAAGGAGTTAAAAATATCAGGGCGAGACGATTTCTTCCAAAATGTGCACAGATCGTCAAATGTGTGTGATTATTTTGTGTGACTGACTTCAATAGTTGATGCAAAATGGCGAGGTCAGGCGGAAGACATATCACCAGTACATCTTGAGTTCGGTTCAAGGATTCGATTCCTATAGTTGTCTAAACAGCTCTCTCTCTCTCCCCTCCCCACCCCCCCCCCCCCAGAAGAAAGTCTACCCCCCACCCTTACTCCCAGAACGAAATGGAATTTATATAGAAAACATACTTTTACCAGTGTCTCCCAGTGTTTCTTCCAGACTTTTTTCTCGGGGGGGGGGGGGGGGGGGGCACTTGAAATTTTCTGGGAGCGGTAGACTTTCTTCGGGGGGGGGGGGGTGGACACTGTTAAATGTATATATTTTCTATAGAAAAATGTTGTCCGGCCCCGCCCCATCCCATTCCGAAAATATCAAGTGCCCACCCCCGGAGAAAAAAACCAAGATCGCTTTCTTCAGCTCTGATGGGTACCTGACACTAGAAAAAGCTAAAGACATCTGGGTATAAGACTGACCACACTATCCCTTCATATGCCGTGGTCACAAAAACAGGTGCTCTAATGTGGCGTTGGATCCGAATTTGTAGCTTTGATAATCTGCTTGAGTCACAACTGCAGCCGGTGAATTAGTCGCACATTTCACAATAGCACATCGGAAGGCAGATCAGCAAATTTAAATGAATGGGCTGTCTTTACATTTCATAAACCGGGACTAAAAATTGTTAAATACGACACGACGAAACAAAATTAACACAACACTATCAACAGCTAACATCATCATCAACCTACTAGCATTACACATCAATTTTACACAACACTATCAACGGCTAACATAATCATCAACCTACCAACATCACACATCAATTTTACACAACACTATCAACGGCTAACATAATCATCAACCTACCAACATCACACATCAATGTTACACAGCGCTATCAACAGCTAACATCATCATCAACCTACCAAAATCACACATCAATTTTACACAGCGCTATCAACAGCTAACATCATCATCAACCTACCAACATCATACATCAATTTTACACAACACTATCAATGGCTAACATCATCATCAACCTACCAACATCATACATCAATTTTACACAACACTATCAACGGCTAACATCATCATCAACCTACCAACATCATACATCAATTTTACACAACACTATCAATGGCTAACATCATCATCAACCTACCAACATCATACATCAATTTTACACAACACTATCAATGGCTAACATCATCATCAACCTACCAACATCATACATCAATTTTACACAACACTATCAATGGCTAACATCATCATCAACCTACCAACATCATACATCAATTTTACACAACGCTATCAACGGCTAACATCATCATCAACCTACCAACATCATACATCAATTTTACACAACGCTATCAACGGCTAACATCATCATCAACCTACCAACATCATACATCAATTTTACACAACGCTATCAACGGCTAACATCATCATCAACCTACCAACATCATACATCAATTTTACACAACACTATCAACGGCTAACATCATCATCAACCTACTAACATCATACATCAATTTTACACAACACTATCAACGGCTAACATCATCATCAACCTACCAACATCATACATCAATTTTACACAACACTATCAATGGCTAACATCATCATCAACCTACCAACATCATACATCAATTTTACACAACACTATCAATGGCTAACATCATCATCAACCTACCAACATCATACATCAATTTTACACAACACTATCAACGGCTAACATCATCATCAACCTACCAACATCATACATCAATTTTACACAACGCTATCAACGGCTAACATCATCATCAACCTACCAACATCATACATCAATTTTACACAACGCTATCAACGGCTAACATCATCATCAACCTACCAACATCATACATCAATTTTACACAACGCTATCAACGGCTAACATCATCATCAACCTACCAACATCATACATCAATTTTACACAACGCTATCAACGGCTAACATCATCATCAACCTACCAACATCATACATCAATTTTACACAACGCTATCAACGGCTAACATCATCATCAACCTACCAACATCATACATCAATTTTACACAACGCTATCAACGGCTAACATAATCATCAACCTACCAACATCACACATCAATTTTACACAACACTATCAACAGCTAACATCATCATCAACCTACCAACATCACACATCAATTTTACACAACGCTATCAACGGCTAACATCATCATCAACCTACCAACATCATACATCAATTTTACACAACGCTATCAACGGCTAACATCATCATCAACCTACCAACATCATACATCAATTTTACACAACGCTATCAACGGCTAACATCATCATCAACCTACCAACATCATACATCAATTTTACACAACGCTATCAACGGCTCACATCATCATCAACCTACCAACATCATACATCAATTTTACACAACGCTATCAACGGCTAACATCATCTTACACATCAAAAACATCCATCCTGACAACATCAGACTTCAATTTCATACAACACTAGCAGACATCAGCAAACTGCTACTAGATTCTAGCAGGACGGGCTGCATGTATCAATTCTACACCACAAAATCTATCAACATTTGTATCGTGCACGTAGTACTGTACTTATAGAGAATGTTAAACTAAATGTATTCTCCAATCTACCGAGCTCCACTGTTTGGTTTTCTTAATTAAGGGACATAACTCTCATGATGCTACTTATTTTTTTACAACAAATCTGATTACCTCCCTTTTTGGTTGAGTCAAGTTGTTAAAATCAGTTCTCAAATTATCACAGTTTGTTATTTATAATTAAAAAAAAAAACAACTTTAAAATAGCTTTTACATTAGCCAAATTATTTGGTCAAATAAATTGTAAGCACGATATTTGTTTCAATTAGTAAGAAGCATTTTTAAAATTTGTCTAGTTTTTTTGTTTTTTTTGTTGAATAATTTGTTTAACAGTATGATCGTTTTTATAGATTTTAATTTTTCTATAATAAGGTTCAATTAGCACGTTTAAAAATATTGTCCCTGTAAACCATTTTCAATTTTACAAGTCTTACTGTTAACATTAAGTTCGATTCAAATATATGTATATGACTGTATATGTTTAACACATTTAAATACGATACTTTTTATGGGCACCTGCACAGTGGGGATGGGTAGTGGCAAGGGTGCTGAATCCTATGCTGAGTCCCCCCCCCCCCCACTCTGGTGCTCCATGGAAAGAACGTGTGAGCGCCAACGAATCAGTGCCGTTTTCTTACACTACTCATCTACACTACACATAGAAAAAGTGGTATTCGGTTTCATTCAGTTAATTATTTAATTTACAACGATGAATGCTAATTAGAACGATTCTGTGTACATGTTCTGACCCTGTACGCACGTCTCAAGACTGGCCACACAACGCCTCCATGTTTACAATTGATGCACTCTATTTCATCCACCACCACTATTACAAGTAGTCAAGAAACAGGTTTTTTGTACAATCAGGGGAAGCTATCAGCTCCATTTTCACCATTAGAAACATTCTTGTATTAGCCTCCCTTTAGAATCCCCAATACAGCTTATCTTTAATGTTAAAGTTCGACTAGATATGACCCTAGAACAGGGGTCGGCACCCTACGGCTCGCGAGCCGCATGCGGCTCTTTTTTATGTCAAGATGCGGCTCTTCAGTACCATGCACAAATATTTATAATTTTTTTTATTTTCGAAAATTAAAAATATTGTTCTACAACATTCGGTGATGAATGATATAATAATAAATATAAACAATAAACACTCGCTATTATATTAGAATATTTATTTACTCCCTATTTCAATGTACTTTCTATTATATATATATACTAGTCCTCGATATTGCTTCGTTGAGGAGGAGATACGACTTAAAGCTGCGGACACACATCCATCCATCCATTCATTCATTCATCCATCCAGAAATGACGAGTTAATAATCGCAATTGTCCGTATGGAAATTGCGCTAAAAATGTTAGTGGCTCTTTAAAACGGGAAATTTTGAAAATTGTAACTTTTGGCTCTTCCGCTTCAAAAGGTTGCCGACCCCTGGAATAAGCTGTTAAAATCATTTATTTGTATACAAAACTTTTTTTTTTATTTGAAAGGCTAGTCATGTTTAGCGATTATTTTTTTTTCAATAAGGGAACACTCACAAGGTACATTTATACAAAACTAAAATTCTATATTTTCAAGATGTCTGAACGCTACAGCTTTTCATTGCCATCTTTTAGTCCTTCTGGAAAACTTGCACATATTGAATACTAGGCATACTGCCTAGCTTCGCTTAGGTTTTCAAAAAAGTTGAGAAATTGAATGATTAATTAATAGGTGATTGGCTGTTATGTTAAATGCTTAGGGCCTAAATTTATACCGTTGGGTACTTTTATTGTGCCCATAAATTGATGGAATATTCGCAAACTTATTACTCGCAAGGTTATTAGAACTGGAAGGGATTTCATAAAATATATTAATCAAATATAATATTAAATTACTTTTGCAATTAATTTTACAATTTCAATACAATACAAAACTTAATTTATAACAAAATATCCATTTAAAACAATGCTATACATTATGATTTTTGCTTTTTCTTAAAAAGAGTATACAAAATATTAAAAAATTGTTACATTAAAAAGTTACTGCCCCTGTTCATAGACCAAATGACCAAATCTTGTATAATGAGAATTTCAATCGCAGTCATTTTTAGCCCTCTTCGAGGGCTTTGATGCTGAACAACAGTTTATCCATACGACCCAGTCATCTATAGAGGTGTATGCAAAAAATTAGCTAGTTATACAAAGAGTAAGTACCCTGAAATGTGTGTAGAAATTACCCTGTTTTCCCCATAAAATACAAAGATTATATAGGGAAATACGACTGGTCAGTTTTGACCCGTTTCGCGATTTTTCCCGGACATGGCGAGTTTTTTGTGACACCACAAGGCGTTCTCCTACAACCTCACAAAATATCAAGGGGGGTCGTCGGAGGAAATTTTTTTTCGTAATAGAGCTCATATAATGAGAATTTCACTCGCGGTCACTTTTTAGCCCTCCTCGAGGGCTTTGAGTGTAACCGACAGTTTTCCCTAAAGGTCAAGCCATTGATCTAGGAGCATGCAAAAAATTAGCCAGATATACTGAGCTTAAGTACCCTAAAGTCTGCGTTGAAATGACCCTCTGTTTTTCCCATAAAATACAAAGATTATATAGGGAAATACAACTGGTCAGTTTTGACCGCTTTACGAAGTTTTCCCAGATATGCCGAGTTTTTTGTGACACCCCTAGGTGTTCTTCTACCACCTCACAAAATATCAAGGGGGGTCGTCGGAGGAAATTTTTTTTCGTAATAGAGCTCATATAAAGAGAATTTCACTCGCGGTCACTTTTTAGCCCTCGTCGAGGGCTTTGAGTGTAACCGACAGTTTTCCCTAAAGGTCAAGCCATTGACCTAAGAGTATGCAAAAAATTAGCCAGATATACTGAGCTTAAGTACACTAACGTCTGCGTTGAAATGACCCTCTGTTTTTCCCATAAAATACAAAGATTATATAGGGAAATACAACTGGTCAGTTTTGACCGCTTTACGAAGTTTTCCCAGATATGCCGAGTTTTTTTTGACACCCCTAGGTGTTCTTCTACCACCTCACAAAATATCAAGGGGGGTCGTCGGAGGAAATTTTTTTTCGTAATAGAGCTCATATAAAGAGAATTTCACTCGCGGTCACTTTTTAGCCCTCCTCGAGGGCTTTGAGTGTAACCGACAGTTTTCCCTAAAGGTCAAGCCATTGATCTAGGAGCATGCAAAAAATTAGCCAGATATACTGAGCTTAAGTACCCTAAAGTCTGCGTTGAAATGACCCTCTGTTTTTCCCATAAAATACAAAGATTATATAGGGAAATACAACTGGTCAGTTTTGACCGCTTTACGAAGTTTTCCCAGATATGCCGAGTTTTTTGTGACACCCCTAGGTGTTCTTCTACCACCTCACAAAATATCAAGGGGGGTCGTCGGAGGAAATTTTTTTTCGTAATAGAGCTCATATAAAGAGAATTTCACTCGCGGTCACTTTTTAGCCCTCGTCGAGGGCTTTGAGTGTAACCGACAGTTTTCCCTAAAGGTCAAGCCATTGACCTAAGAGTATGCAAAAAATTAGCCAGATATACTGAGCTTAAGTACACTAACGTCTGCGTTGAAATGACCCTCTGTTTTTCCCATAAAATACAAAGATTATATAGGGAAATACAACTGGTCAGTTTTGACCGCTTTACGAAGTTTTCCCAGATATGCCGAGTTTTTTTGACACCCCTAGGTGTTCTTCTACCACCTCACAAAATATCAAGGGGGGTCGTCGGAGGAAATTTTTTTTCGTAATAGAGCTCATATAAAGAGAATTTCACTCGCGGTCACTTTTTAGCCCTCCTCGAGGGCTTTGAGTGTAACCGACAGTTTTCCCTAAAGGTCAAGCCATTGATCTAGGAGCATGCAAAAAATTAGCCAGATATACTGAGCTTAAGTACCCTAAAGTCTGCGTTGAAATGACCCTCTGTTTTTCCCATAAAATACAAAGATTATATAGGGAAATACAACTGGTCAGTTTTGACCGCTTTACGAAGTTTTCCCAGATATGCCGAGTTTTTTGTGACACCCCTAGGTGTTCTTCTACCACCTCACAAAATATCAAGGGGGGTCGTCGGAGGAAATTTTTTTTCGTAATAGAGCTCATATAAAGAGAATTTCACTCGCGGTCACTTTTTAGCCCTCGTCGAGGGCTTTGAGTGTAACCGACAGTTTTCCCTAAAGGTCAAGCCATTGACCTAAGAGTATGCAAAAAATTAGCCAGATATACTGAGCTTAAGTACACTAACGTCTGCGTTGAAATGACCCTCTGTTTTTCCCATAAAATACAAAGATTATATAGGGAAATACAACTGGTCAGTTTTGACCGCTTTACGAAGTTTTCCCAGATATGCCGAGTTTTTTTTGACACCCCTAGGTGTTCTTCTACCACCTCACAAAATATCAAGGGGGGTCGTCGGAGGAAATTTTTTTTCGTAATAGAGCTCATATAAAGAGAATTTCACTCGCGGTCACTTTTTAGCCCTCGTCGAGGGCTTTGAGTGTAACCGACAGTTTTCCCTAAAGGTCAAGCCATTGATCTAGGAGCATGCAAAAAATTAGCCAGCTATACTGAGCTTAAGTACCCTAAAGTCTGCGTTGAAATGACCCTCTGTTTTTCCCATAAAATACAAAGATTATATAGGGAAATACAACTGGTCAGTTTTGACCGCTTTACGAAGTTTTCCCAGATATGCCGAGTTTTTTGTGACACCCCTAGGTGTTCTTCTACCACCTCACAAAATATCAAGGGGGGTCGTCGGAGGAAATTTTTTTTCGTAATAGAGATCATATAAAGAGAATTTCACTCGCGGTCACTTTTTAGCCCTCGTCGAGGGCTTTGAGTGTAACCGACAGTTTTCCCTAAAGGTCAAGCCATTGATCTAGGAGCATGCAAAAAATTAGCCAGATATACTGAGCTTAAGTACCCTAAAGTCTGCGTTGAAATGACCCTCTGTTTTTCACATAAAATACAAAGATTATATAGGGGAAATACAACTGGTCAGTTTTGACCGCTTTACGAAGTTTTCCCAGATATGCCGAGTTTTTTGTGACACCCCTAGGTGTTCTTCTACCACCTCACAAAATATCAAGGGGGGTCGTCGGAGGAAATTTTTTTTCGTAATATAGCTCATATAAAGAGAATTTCACTCGCGGTCACTTTTTAGCCCTCGTCGAGGGCTTTGAGTGTAACCGACAGTTTTCCCTAAAGGTCAAGCCATTGATCTAGGAGCATGCAAAAAATTAGCCAGATATACTGAGCTTAAGTACCCTAAAGTCTGCGTTGAAATGACCCTCTGTTTTTCCCATAAAATACAAAGATTATATAGGGAAATACAACTGGTCAGTTTTGACCGCTTTACGAAGTTTTCCCAGATATGCCGAGTTTTTTGTGACACCCCTAGGTGTTCTTCTACCACCTCACAAAATATCAAGGGGGGTCGTCGGAGGAAATTTTTTTTCGTAATAGAGCTCATATAAAGAAAATTTCACTCGCGGTCACTTTTTAGCCCTCGTCGAGGGCTTTGAGTGTAACCGACAGTTTTCCCTAAAGGTCAAGCCATTGATCTAGGAGCATGCAAAAAATTAGCCAGATATACTGAGCTTAAGTACCCTAAAGTCTGCGTTGAAATGACCCTCTGTTTTTCACATAAAATACAAAGATTATATAGGGGAAATACAACTGGTCAGTTTTGACCGCTTTACGAAGTTTTCCCAGATATGCCGAGTTTTTTGTGACACCCCTAGGTGTTCTTCTACCACCTCACAAAATATCAAGGGGGGTCGTCGGAGGAAATTTTTTTTCGTAATATAGCTCATATAAAGAGAATTTCACTCGCGGTCACTTTTTAGCCCTCGTCGAGGGCTTTGAGTGTAACCGACAGTTTTCCCTAAAGGTCAAGCCATTGACCTAGGAGCATGCAAAAAATTAGCCAGCTATACTGAGCTTAAGTACCCTAAAGTCTGCGTTGAAATGACCCTCTGTTTTTCCCATAAAATACAAAGATTATATAGGGAAATACAACTGGTCAGTTTTGACCGCTTTACGAAGTTTTCCCAGATATGCCGAGTTTTTTTGTGACACCCCAAGGGGTTCTTCTACCACCTCACAAAATTTCAAGGGGGGTCGTCGGAGGAATTTTTTTTTCGTAATATAGCCCATATAAGGCGCCGGTCAGTCGAGGTCAGTTTTGACCCCCTCTCCGTAGACTTTTCGGCCAACCGTCACCGGCCCTCGTGTTCCATCGCCCCAAGGCACCATCGTGCCAAATTTGACGCGCCTGCGGCGCCGGGAAGTACCCTATCGGGCACCCGACAACTTTGCTTTATATATATAGATATAGATATATATATATATATATATATATATATATATATATATATATATATATATATATATATATATATATATATATATATATATATATATATATATATATATATATATATATATATATATATTATCTTAATAAAATATCATAATATTGAAATAAAAAATGTGTGTGGCTCTTTAAAACTGGGAAATTTTGTAAATTGCAACTTTTGGCTCTTCCGTCTCGAAAGGTTGCCGACCCCTGCCCTAGAACAAATACAGATATTATGTGACAATGGCATAGGTCTGCATTTTTTAAAAAATAAAATGCTTTGCCGACCAAAAAATTGTGTTTATAGCATTAGTAGAAAGATAACTCAGCCTGCACCACTGTATGAATACAAAATTATAAATGAATGCTAAAAAATAAATTTGGCGACCTAACACCAATATTGTAGAAATACCTTTTGGGGCCCACAAGAAAAAAGGTAGCGAGATCCCTATACAGTGTTTCTTTCAGACTTTATTTCTCAGGGAGGAAGGGGGGAGGAGAAAACTGATGAATGTATATTTTCTACATAAATTCTATTTCGTACTATGTTCTTGGATTGTTTTTTTTTTAAAATGGCCCGAAGTGTCTTCTTCTTCTTCTTCGTTCTTAATTTTTAGTGTTGGAAGGGATCGAGCTTTATCTGCCAGAGGGTTTGAACTCGAGACTTTTTCGAATTTATCAACCATGAGCTTTTGCCGACTCGACCACGCCTCCGTCACAATTAAGGATACGTGTCAACTGGTTATGCGCCATTGGGGCCATTGACTCCGATTTCAGCTAGCTTTTCTTTTTGGATTTGCTTCCATAGCCTTTGTCCAACTACAAGACAGCAATTGTTTGATTTTGGAGTTGTCTCTCCTAGAAGAGTGGCTGTCCCCAGCTTACGAGGGTTCGATCTCGAGACCTTTCGGTTTAGCAACCATGAGCTTTACCGACTCGACCACGCCGACCCTTCTCGACGGGTCTGATATCTAGAAAATAATGAATAAACAGACAAGGGATTAGAGAAAGGATAGAGGGAAGAGGATTTAGTGTAAATCTCTTTCAAAGTTCAAACAATACATACAGTCAATTGTACATCTATTTTTATACTTGAACCTTGCACTTTGTCTCAATCAGATTTCATCTCAAGAATGTATAGTTATGTTTACATTAAGTAATATTTTATCTCAGATAATCCGCAGATCTAGAATTTTTGAAAAAAATTGTTTCAATCTCAAGTAAACATCGATTATGCAAGCAAGTTTTCCATGTTAGTTCTATGTGTTTTTGTTAGACTGTGGCCAACATGAGGCTTGTGTATGGCCAAGATGTGGCCTCTATCTGATCAGGATATGGGCTGTATCTGGCCAACATGTGGCCTATATCTGGTCTGGCCAACATGTGGCCTGTATCTGGTCAAGATGTGAACTTTTTGGCCAACATGTGGCCTATGTAGGTCTGGCCAACATGTGGCCTGTATCTGGTCAAGATGTGAACTTTTTGGCCAACATGTGGCCTATGTAGCTCTGGCCAACATGTGGCCTGTATCTGGTCAAGATGTGAACTTTTTGGCCAACATGTGGCCTATGTAGGTCTGGCCAACATGTGGCCTGTATCTGGTCAAGATGTGAACTTTTTGGCCAACATGTGGCCTATGTAGCTCTGGCCAACATGTGGCCTGTATCTGGCCAACATGTTGCCTAAGTATGGCCAAAATTTGGCCAATGTATTCCCTGATCAATACCTATTTAGTGTGTGTGTGTGGGGGGGGGGGATGATTTTGAACGGCCCAAGATTAAGACAACACGCCTCAGAAAATTTGTACTTTTCAGCCCAGAAGGGAACCAGGATCTCGTCCAATAGGAAAAAAAAAACATAACGAGTGTCTTCGCCCACCCCAACAAACACTAGGACAAAGGTTATAGGTCAAGGTCGCCTGTACTTTTTGACTTTATAAACAAAGCCTTGGACGGGATGTGGGGGTGGGGGAGGGGGTGGGGGTGGATGGCTGCAGCATTGTCTGGGTCTAGTGTAGGAGACCCCTTTATAAGCGTAGATTAGGGGTCGATTGGGATGTCTGATGGGGTGTGCAAAATCTTGGCTCGATGGAGGGGGAGGGGGAGAGAAAATGGCGAATCGTAGAAGTAAATAGCCCTATAGAGATGGAAGATTTTATTGGCGCGTCCTACGTGGGAACAGGGCCAGTGGTAAATAACTGGAAAAAGTTGATTCAGATTTAGTGAGGTTCGTCTTGTGGCCTGAGTCTGTAAGTCCTGTGAAAACAGCCTCGAAACCTGGAGATAGAAAGCAGGGAAAGCCATGGGAGACGTGGAGGCGAACGTCAGGGAAGTAGTTCGTATTGATTAAGTTGTGTGTGAGTCGACAGGTTTTGTGTGGGTACCCATGTTTTGTGTGAGTCGACATTTTTTGTGTGGGTCAGCAGGTTTTGTGTGGGACGCAAATTGCTGTACCTTCTGCTGTAAACTAGTGTGTCGCTTCCCGCCCCCCCCCCCCCCCCCCTCTCTGCCAGCGACTAAACAATCTTGACAAGAGCATAGAAACAGATAAACACTACTTCACCTGCCCCATGAGTCATGGGCACAAACGGTAAAAGATGATGATATTAAAAATTACTTTTTTTTTTTTTAATAATCCAGAAGAATTGTTAAATAAAAACATATTTTTTTAAAAAGATAATAACCAGTTGTTTCAATTTCCAGTTCTGGAAGCATTCTCGTGTAGAGCGCGCCGGAGACTCGATCGATTTTGAGTCGCAATGATTTGGGTTCCTGCCTACCTCCTCCCTCCAGCCCGCCTCATTTCTTCGGGAGGAAGAGGAGGAGGGAGATTTACCTCCCTCTCGCTGAATAGACGCCCACACTCGATGGAAAAATGGAAAAAATAAAAAAGCGAGGACGATTTTCGGACGAAGTTTAAGTGGGAGGGGGGGGGGGGGGGCGCAAGAAATGAACAGTTTGTCCACCTACGCCTTTGGATGAAGAAAAGTGTGTGTGTGTGTGGGGGGGGGGGGGGTGTATGGTTAATGAATGACGTCTAATTTTTCTTGACGAGACTAGTATGACGGGGGCCAAGGATGGTTTTGAGGCTTGTTGCGACGTTGTAATGATCGTCTCAAAGAGAGGAATGCGAGGCTTGGTCTCCTGCACGGGCTATGATACATGACAGGGAATGAGGGTGGGGGTCTAGAGGGGTGGGGGGAGTAAAGAGGGGGTGTGGGGGTGAGGTTGATAGAGGGGTGGGGAAGTGGTATCGATAGAGAGTGTAGAGAGGTTTTGACAATCTATAACATGAATGAGTGGTGACGATAAAGAGGTTGTGGTATAAACATGGTAGGGGTGGGATGGGGGTTTAGAACTGATTTGAAAATATGAGTATTAGAAAAAAAAAATTAACAATAATATTGTTATAGTACCGGGGGGGGGGGGGTGGGGTTGTGGGGGTGGGGTACCAGATCCGAGGTCGTCTAGAGACGAACTTGATGACGTGGGAAGTCCTACCGAGGTTTAACCGAGTTTTTGTTGAGTGTTCCCAGCACCAGATTTCGGACATTGGCTAGCTTTTGTTTTGCTTGAAAATTTGGTTCTCTTTTCTTTTACTTGATATTTTAATATTGGTTTTCTTGTCTTTCTTTGATTTTTCGTTGGTTTTTTTTCTGGGTTTTATTTAAAAAATAAATAAATTATGTCCTCGTTTTGTGCGTGCGTATGTGTTATTGGTTGCCTACTACTGTAGTGAGTAGCTGTTCACGAAATCGAAGCTAGAGTAATATTCCCACTTGTTAATAGCTCAAACATTATTGGGCACCACCCCCCCCCCCTTAGCACTATCTTACCTAATCTGAACTTCACCGATGAAACTTTCCAGTTTGTAAACCCCCTTAAAACCTCCCAACCTACCTGCGTGCAACTATAATGAACCTACCATCATGTGCCCAGCTGTAACACAAGGACTGTGTCAAGTCCTACACACTGTAGGACTAAGTCCTACACACTGTAGGACTGTGTCAAGTCCTACACACTGTAGGACTGTGTCAAGTTTTATACATTGTAGGACTTGACACGCTTGCACGTGCACAAACAGGGGATGTGTGTTACACCAGTGTCTGATAATGACACAATAATAAAATTGGATTAAAAGGGGGTGTTAGATTATTGGTAGTTAAATAAAATACAAAAGCGATTTGCTAATGTTAACGCTAACCCTATCCCTAGCCGAAGTCCTACCCATAGCCCTAACGTTAATTTCTGACCATAACATTACCGTGTCTGTTGTCATTAACATCCATGCTTCATAAAAGTGTTTCTTTCAGACTTTTTTCTCGAGGGGGGGGGGGCACTTGAAATTTTCGGGGAGGTGCGAACACTGTTAAAAGTATATATTTTCTATATAAATTCCATTTAATTCGGGACGGGGGGGGGGGGGGGCAGGGCGGTAGACTCTTTTCGGGGAAGGGGGGGGGGAGCCTCCCCGAAGAGATGCCCGGAAGAAACACTGCTCCAAACTTCGTATTGTAGCCAGAGGCGTAGCGACCCCTCGCGGCGCCCGGGGCGATCTTTTAGTAGTTTGGGCGCCCCCCCCCCATATATATATATATATATATATATATATATATATATATATATATATATATATATATATATATATATATATATATATATATATATATATATTATATATATATGCGTGTGTGTTTGTGTGTGCGACAGTCTGGAAAAAAAATTAACAATTACGCTGATTGTCGTTCCCTAAAACTTCCACTGGACGTCAATTAAATTCCCCTTAAGATGCCGAAACGAATAAAAAGTAGAAAATCAAAAGAGCTCAGAACAGTGGGCTCCATCGAACCCGAGAGGTTCGGTAATTCAGTCTCAGGGCTTCCGCTGAGGTCAAGACACACACCCTACTCATATGATTTGTCATTGTGGACGATACAGCTATTAAGGAGGGTTCGGTGATTGCGCGTATGAAACTGGTGGGGGTTCGGTTCTCCAAAAAATTAAGAACCACTGCTTTAGAGTGTATTTTGTAGAAGGTGCAAGCCTTATTTGGTCTACTTTTGGTCGTGTCTTTAGAATAATTTCGATAATAGTAGGCCAGTATTGCAACTTTGAATTATCAGTTAGGTTGAACAAAGTAATAATCAGTACAATATACTAATTTTCTTCTCTCTTAAAATTTTGGCAAAGAGTGTTGCTTCCCATCCACCCGCTCCGGCAGTCTGCTATTTTACTGATCGGATAGCGATACAAGAATCCGTTATATTTAATTCTCTTTAATGCAGTGATCCAGGCAAGATGTAATGCAATCAAGTAAAGTATCTGATCTATCACGATCAAGTTGAGAGAATCGTAAGAATCGTACAAAGAACCAGAGTTTCTTCCAGGCATCTCTTCGGGGGGGGGGGGGGGGGGGGGTAAAGCCCCCCCCCCCCCCCGAAAAAATTCTACCCCCCCCCCCCGAACGAAATGAAATTTATATAATTTATATAGAAAATATATACTTTTAACAGTGTGCGCCCCCCTCCCCCCCCCCCCCCCCCCGGAGAAAGTCTACCGTCCCCCCGAAAATTTCGAGTGCCCCCCACCCGGGGAAAAAGTCTGGAAGAAACACTGCAAAGAACTAGTCGCGTTATTACTTAGCAAAACTGGGTAGTGAAATCGTACATTAAGTGTTAATACAATTGATTTCTTTTCTAAGTGTTGAAAGAGTTATCTAGCAACCGATCCAGTACAAATCCTGCAATTTTTGTTAGTGAAAAAGCGCCCCACCCTCTTGGACAAAAATGGTAGAGCGGATTTTAAACGCCACTAACTCTTTTTATGTTATACAATCGTAAAATACGCTTTAGTTCAATGGGTTTCTTTTCTGAGTGATATCGGTTATTTATTCCTTAATCCGGTGTAAATTTTTTCTATTTTAGTCTTCGAAAAAGTGCCCCCCCCCCCTCCCCATCTAGGAAAGCTGGAAAGCGGGTTTTCCAGTCACTGTTTCTTAAAGATATACGTTTTACAGTTACATCAGTATGCAAAGGCTCTCAGCCGTTAAATTTCTTTACTTTGACTGTTTATAATTCAAAACTTCAGCTTAAAATGAGCTTTTAATTTTTTTTTCTACCCCTTTTGGCGTCCCCTTAGGGTCGGCGCCCGGGGCGGCCGCCCTCCCCGCCCTCCCCTAGCTACGCCTCTGATTGTAGCATATATTATAGGGGTGGAGTTTCCGTTATGACGGATTCAAGCTGAGAAGCTCCGCCTTCTGTTTATGTTGCTGCCACTTCCAGCAGATTCACGTTCATCACCATCACCAACATCACCACCATCACCACCACTATCACCACCATCAACACCACCATCACCACCATCACCACCATCACCACCACTATCACCACCATCACCATCAACACCACTATCACCACCATCACCACCATCACCATCGTCACCATATGCACCACCAACATCATCACCACCACCACCATCACCACTACCACCACCACCATCACCATTACCACCACCAACATCATCATCACCACCGCCACCGTATGCACCACCAACATCATCAACACCAACACCATCACCACTACCACCACCACCATTACCACAACAACATCATCATCACCACCACCCACCAACACCACTATAACCACCATCAACACCACCATCAACATCACCAACACCACCAACACCACTATAACCACCATCAACACCACCATCAACATCACCACCACCACCAACACCACTATAACCACCATCACACCACCATCAACATCATCAACACCACCAGCACACCACAACCACCATCCCCTCTCCACAAGTAATGTTATGAAATACCTACACAGTTCAGCTGTCAGCGATCAACTGAAACCCCCAGACGTTTTTAGATCAAGTTACTTGACATAGACTGACACGACTGACGCAGATAGACTGACGCAACCATTTAACATCGTATAACACACAAAAACACTTTCACCAGTGATTAGGTAGTCCGCCCGATGCTAAGTAAAAATAACTTGCTGATAATTAACAAAAACCTAAACACAAATTATATTTTTTAAAAGAAGTGATTACACAAGACGATTTTCTCGCTTTTTTTTTTTTAGCTTTCTTTAAATACACAAAGTATAAACTGTAGAATTACCTCGAAGCTGTTATCGATTTAAATTGGTGTAAAACAGCGTACCCAAATAACGGAGGGGGGGGGGGAGGTGAACCAGTTTAAAGAACTTTCTCAGCGGTTTAAGGAGAGGTTGGGGGAGGGTCAGCCACAACGAGACAGTCACTGACATTTGGTAAGATCCTCCTCTCTGATGAAAGAGTGGAAGCAGAGTTTCTTCCAGGCATCTCTTCGAAAAATTTTAACCGCCACCCCCCGAACGAAATGAAATTTATATAATTTATATAGAAAATATATACTTTTAACAGTGTCCCGCCCCCCCCCCCCCGAAGAAAGTCCTACCGCCCCCCCCCCCGAAAATTCAAGTGCCCCCCCCCCCGGAGGAAAAAGTCTGGAAGAAACACTGAGTGGAAGTGGCCGGGTGAAATCACAAACAAATGACCGAAAACGAGTGTCCGTAGATTTGCTTACATGTATATCTGCTTACATGTATATCTGCTTACGTGTATATCTACTTACATGTATATCTGCTTACATGTATATATCTGCTTTGATGTAATCTATTAAAGAACAATTTGGGTTCCCTAAAGTTCCAGGTTCATGACTGAAGCTCGTTCGTATCCCCCCCCCCCCATATCCCTACAGTGAAAGCTTAAAACCATCAGCTCAAAAGATCATATACATACTTATTTATTATCTGTATACCACTCGTCGTATACCCTGCGTTACATAAAAAACGTGTTGAGAAATCGCGAAGTTGTGACAAAACATTAAACCTCTAGTCTACAAGAAATTTCTCAAAAGTTAAAAAAAAAAAAATCCTTGAAAACAACACCGTATTTACAGTACACGAAGTATGTAGAAAATTATATAGTGGTAAAACCTAGCCGCTCACACCAGATTATTGTATCAACCTTATAACCAAACGCTCCTGTCTCGTCCTAAGGACCCAATATCGTGGGTAATTTTTTTCAAGCTCTTTCATTCATTTCCACTTTCGTCCTTTCATCCTCCCCCTCACTCCCCACCCCCCTCAGCACCACCGACCGGGTGTTCCAGTCTCTCACCGCGCTTATTCAACTTCCCATCCGCCCCCTCCCCTAACTTGACGTAATCGCCGTTCATTCACAACTCGGCTGATTGAATAGACGCGGCCTGTTGTCGGAGGGAGGGAAAACGATTATTGGAAGCTGGGTGGAGAAAGTATGGTACACTGTGGGTCAGAACCGTCAATTTTACATAGATCTTTACACTCCATAGTCTCATACGGCCATGTGAGTTCAGAAAGTCTACCCCCCCCCCCCCCCCCCCGAAAATTTCTATTCTCCCCCCCCCCCCGGAGAAAAAAGTCTGGAAGAAACACTGTGTGAGTTGTGAGCAGTGCTTTTTGAAGGGGTAGGAGACTTTAGAAACTTCAAATGGATATGGGTGGACTGGCCTTCGGGTCTACCGGGAAAAGTCCTCGTGTCTCTGACCCCCCCCCCCCCCAAGAACGATGCTGTACAAGTCTTATTATTAATGTTTTGATTTTAAAAGAAATAATTTGTTATTACTCCATTATACAAGTTACATTACTTCACAGCAAGACGTAAAACTGGGGATTTAATGGAATGTAAATGCTCAGTGAAAACGTTAATCAGGCGTTGGAGAGGGGGGGGGGGGGCGGACACTGATTAAAATTTAAAATAAAGATTATATATATATATATATATATATATATATATATATGTATATAAAGCAATGTATGTGTGTGTGTTTGTTTGTTTGTTTGTCTGTCCTTTATGCATTACTACACCTCTCATCACATTGCCGTGAAACTTTGAGAAGTTGTTGAGAATATTCCTGGGGAGGTTTCTGCGAAAAAAAAAATTCAAATTCGCAGGGGTGGCGCCCCGGCAGGGCGCGATTTGTTTTTCTCTATATACGATATATGAAAATAAAAAGTCGATTTGGCATCGTTCATCCGATAGCCATGACACTTTGGGGAGTTCAATATACCACTCTAGGGAAGGGTTCTGTACAAAAATAATTTTTAATTTCTCAAGGGCGGCGCCACGGGAGGGTCCGATTTTCCTCTATATATGGTATATAAAAATAATAAAAGTGAAATACAGTGATACCGTTCACACGATCGGTATGAAACTTTGGGAAGAAGTTGAATTTATTCCTGGGGAGGTTTCTGCGCTAAAACTAATTTTCAAATTCGCAGGGGTGGCGCCCCGGCAGGGCGCGATTTGTTTTTTCTCGATATACGATATATAAAATTAAAAGTCGATTTCGGTCTCACAACGTTCATCTGATAGCCATCAAACTTTAGGGACTTGATTAGAACACTTTGGGGAAGGGTTCTGTAAAAAATCATTTTTAATTTCACAAGGGCGGCGCCACGGGAGGGTGCGATTTTCCTCTATATATGGTATATAAAAATAATAAAAGTGAATTGCAGTGACACCGTTCATCCGATAGGCATGAAACTTTGGGAAGAAGTTGAATTTATTCCTGGGGAGGTTTCTGCGCTAAAAACATTTTCAAATTCGCAGGGGTGGCGCCCCGATAGGGCGCGATTTGTTTTTCTCTATATAAGGTATATAAAAATAATAAAAGTGAATTGCAGTGACACCGTCCATCCGATAGGCATGAAACTTGAAGGGTTCTGTAAAAAATCCTTTTTTAATTTCGCAAGGGCGGCGCCACGGGAGGCTGCGATTTTTCTCTATATACGGTTTATAAAAAAAAAAGTCTATTTCGGTTTCACACCGTTCATCCCTGTACCATAAAACTTTGGGGAGATGATTAGATCACTCAATGGTAGGGTTCTGCAAAAAAATGTTTTTTTAATATTGCAAGGGCGGCGCCCCCCGGGGAGGGGGAGCGTTTTCCCCCTCTATACACGGTATATAAAAAATAAAACTCGGATTCGGTTCATCCGAGTGCCATGAAACTTTAGGGAGTAGATGAGAATACTCCCGAGAATATTTCTGCGAAAAAGAAAACTAAAGTTTCTTATGGGCGGCGCCATGTAGGGTACAACTTTCGTCAATACACGGTTTGGCCCCCAGAGTTTTAGAGCGACTATGTTGGCACTTGGCATCCGTTAATCGAGCGCCCTGCATAGCGAGTAAGGGGTATAACTATATTCAACGGTAAAGCTACAACAGGCTTCTAAAAATAACTTTGTAACGCGAGGAAATCCTTCTGTACAGTTTCGTCCCCTTGCGAAAGATGAAAAAATAACTTTTTGAATATGAGGCGCCTATTGTAGAGTTTCGTCACTTTGCGAATGATGCAATAAGCATCTATTATTAGACGATCCAGTCAGAAATTGAGATCGAGCATCTAATAGTAGACCATTAGTAACGCTAGCATATTGCATCAGTCACACTGATGTTTAAAACACGTCAAATAATTTTTTTACGTGTTAAAGAAAAAAAATCCTGTTAATTTGTGTCACTTAAGCGAATGACGAACTCTGCATCATTGTTAACAGGATGCTATTTGGCACTCTGGGTTATAGTAATGAGCAAGATGGCGCCTGTTCGTTTTAAGGAACCAGGGGCCGTACGCTGCGACTATGCGGTAGTGTAATCGGGGGGGGGGGGGCGCTCCTGAGAGCGCCCATCTACGTCCCTGACACATGGGCGGTCACCGAAGTATGTTCTACCTCATTATTTCGGTGAGTGACTAATGTACACTCAATGTTTTCATGCGGTAGTGTAGGTAAACCCGTGTCCCGATATTTATGATCCAATCGCAGGCATTGTTTACATTTAAATAACTAACTTTTAGAAAAGACAGGTCACGCGTCTAAGAACATATGATTGGTAACGCGTTGGTGAAATCCCTCTAATACATTTCGTCAAACTTTCTTCTATCCCCGCGGCAACGCGCGGGGGGGCGGGTACGCTAGTATATATATAAATTCGTCCGGTAGGGTGGGGGGGGGGGGGGTCGATGTGTAATCACGTGTATCGACCTCATAGCTTAGTTGGGATCAACTTTAAAAATAAAGCAATTCAATTTATGTATAATTATAATAATTCAATTCAAGCTGTACTTAGGTTTTTCAGAAAAATCTATCAAGCTCAGTTACGATAAACAGTTTGTTTTAATTAACATTATATTTGATCAAGTTTACTTTTAATCAAGTTTAATCGGCAATCTTATTGATTTTTTAAAATAAAGTTTTAATAATTTATACTTTTAATACAATTTTTAATCAATAATAGGTACGCCTGTAAAACTAATTTAAAAAAAAAACAACTAAAAATATATATATTGATCAAACCGTGTACCATACTATGACCGAGATAGAACTGCACTGTAAATCTCTCCACCCCCACCACCACGCACCCAGCGCGTCAGACCTTGTGAATTGATTGTGAGTCCGGATTCGACCAAATTCGACTGGTGTTCGCTTTTTTTTCTTCTTCTTTCCTGTTTTGTTTACAAGGCTGCTTAATTATCAAACTTGATTAAGGGTCAAAGGTGATGTATTCCGAGGAACTAAATAACATGTTTATTCTGTAAAAAAAAATTAGTTTGGAAATCGTATGATTTTTGAGTTTGTGTTTGTTTATAAAATGGAAGTATACGGGGAATGCACGCAAAAACAGGAAAAATAAACAACAGGTAAGTTGTTTATTCAGGATTTAAATATCAGATTGATAAACTGTAGATTAGCATAAATCTTGTAAAGTGATAATTGATTTATTAATTAGTTTTACTGCGAACACTGAATTTAGTTTTACTATAAATTATCTAAATATATAATAAATTATCTAAATATATAAGCTTTAAAAATTATATAAGTAATATATCGTTTAGTGACATAAAAAAAAATTATGAATAACAGGTACCATCCGTTTTTATAAATTAAGATGTATTGAGATATTTAGCCTTGTATAGTTTATGTTTACTGTTGTATTTATGGAGTGTGTTGTTTAGTTATAACTACATCTGCTACTGCTGGTGTGGCGATGATGGTGCCACGGTTTAGCAATAATCTTAATGCTGGTCCGGCTTAATTACTGGTAGATTTAATGATGGAAGGTCTGATGTGACAAATGAGGACGTTAGACATCTCATGCTAGACAGAAGCCACGTCAGACATATCATGCTAGACACAAGTCACGTCAGACATCTCATGCTAGACACACGACAGACATCTCATGTCAGACATGCGATATGTCAGATATTCCGGACAGCGATCTGTCAGGCATCTAACATTAAACAGGACCTCTGTCAAACATCTCTTGACAGACAGTGGGATCTGTCAGACATACGATGTCAGACATACGATGACAGACATACGATGCCAGACATACGATGACAGACAGAACATCAGACATACGATGACAGACAGATCATCAGACATACGATGCCAGACATACGATGCCAGACATACCATGACAGACATGTCTTGGAGATCTAGCAGACGTCTTATGTCAGACAGAAGACAGGAACTCTCCTAGCCTCTGTTGTATCCCCCATCATACCCAGCTGGTACAGCATTGTGGGTTTTCACTTGATATCAAAGTGTGTTTTTATGGCATTGTTTGTGGGGTAGCTTCTTTTTTTAGGTGTAGTGTAGTTGTAACGTTGTCTTAAAAGGTGTAGTCAAAGTGTGACGTTGTTGTCTTAAAGCTGTAGTTAATATGTGACGATGTTGTCTTAAAGGTGTAGTCAAGGTGTGACGTTGTTGTCTTAAAGGTGTAGTCAAAGTGTGGCGTAATTGTCTTAAAGGTGTAGTCAAAGTGTGACGTTAATGTTTTAAAGGTGTAGTCAGTGTGACGTCATTGTGACGTCATTGTCTTAAAGGTGTAGTCAAAGTGTGACGTAATTACCTTAAAGGTGTAGTGTAGGTGTGACGTTATTACCTTAAAGGTGTGTCCAAGGTGTACTTTAACTTCTGTGTGAGAAGTTTTCTCCCTTGTGTTAAAATCTATTTGTCAACTACGCAGATGATACTAACGATCGATTTTTTTTTACAGCGAATAAAAAAAAAACATCCGGCAATGAGCAGAGGTCAGGTGATCAAACGGTACTCACCTAGGTACTACAGGTGGTGTGTGACGTAGTGCGCGTGCGGCCAGCCCGTGGGCAGGTCTAGCGTGACGTGCCCCCGTGTCAAGCACGTGTAGGATGAGCGACGCCCTAATGACCATCCTACACACATCGTGAGCGGTTATGACGAAGTTTTAGCTCCCTCACGGGATTAGGATTATGGTGTTATTTTTTTTCTTCAAAACTCATCTTGAACAAGGATTTGTGTTAAAGTGTGAAAATAAAATTTTCTAACTGAAGAATTTGAGTGGTGATAGTAGTCGAGTACGCTTTTTGTTTGAACGAATACGTCAAGGATAGAATCGATCCTGTCGTAGGATTTTGTTGTGGGTGGATCAAATTTCACACGTACTCAGGCCGGCTTCTGTGCTAATATTCTCTAAACTGTGGGTGTTTTTTTGTGTTGTGGTGTGGTGTGGTGTGTTTTCAGCCCTCTCGATTACATCAGCGCTCAGATTTTACGATACTTGCGAAATAGTTTAGCAAAGCTCAACTGTACAGAATATCTTGACGAGCGTTTAGTTCAGTTTAGTTGATTAAGTCAGTTCTGTTTTGTTTTGGAAATAAACGCAAATTGCCTCACGTGATTACTTTGACCAATCGCGTTCAATGGATGCGACGTCAGCATCAGGTACGACGACGACAACAACAACAGCAACATCAGCAGACACAGGTGTACAGTTCATCTCACCTGCCTGTCTACGGGACTTGATGGAAACTAACCTCTGCTCTGTGCAGGTAAGATGGGGCTTCTGGGATCTTAAGGGAAGGATAGTTGGGATATTGAATATGGGATTGGTGAGGGATAATAGTAGCTTCATTGTGTGTGGTGGGGTGGGGGGGGGGTGTTGTGGGGGTGGGATCATAAAAGCTGTGTAGCCGTATCATTTCATAATATAAAACCACAAGGGAACCACCCATTGCAACCACCCCCCCCCAAACTATGATATTACCCACACAGAGGAGACCCACACACATGAGACCCACACAAGGAAGACCCACACACAAGAGACCCACACACAAGAGACCCACACACAAGAGACCCACACACATGAGACCACACAGAGACCACACACATGAGACCACACAGAGACCACACACATGAGACCCACACAGCGGATACCCACACATGAGACCCCCACACATGAGACCCACACAGTTTGACCACCACAAACCTCACCCACACAACTTTGTAGACTGCAAGACACGACATTTGAACAGGACGATAAGACACAGCCTTTGAATAATATCACAAGACATAACACTTTAACAACACCGAAAATGAGAACATTTATAAAACTACAAACGACATTTGAATCGACCCCGTAAGACACGACATTCAAACAGTATTATTGGATTTGGCATTTAATGAACTCCGTTAATGGACAATATCGTGTTCAAAGCAACTAGACAGTTATACAACAATATAAAATCTTTAAAAATAAAATAAAAATATATTTTGCTTATACATGGGTTTTTAAATCTTTTATTCTATACACACATTTTTTCGCATGTAGTATGTTTAAATACCTTAAGGCCTTTCACTTAGGGTAAACGCTGGTACATGAGCTTAGCTCTAGACCCACACTTACACATGAGCTTAACTCTAGACCCAAACTTACAAATGAGCTTAGCTCTAGACCCAAACTTACAAGTGAGCTTAGCTCTAGACCCAAACTTACAAATGAGCTTAACTCTAGACCCAAACTTACAAATGAGCTTAACTCTAGACCCAAACTTACAAATGAGCTTAGCTCTAGACCCAAACTTACACATGAGCTTAACTCTAGACCCACACTTACACCTCAGTTAAACCTTTGAACCACACTTACACCTAAATTTAACTCTTGACCGGAGATTAAACCTGAGCTGAATTGTTGACACACACTTACACCTGACCATAACCTTTGACACACACACCTGACTTTAACAATTGACCCTCGCCTACACCTGACCGTAACATTTGACCCACATTTACACTTGACCTTAACCCTTGACCCACACTTACAACTGAACTTAACCGTTGACCCTCACATAACCTGACCTTTAACATTGGACCCACATTAACACCTGACCTTAACCTTTGACCCACACTTACACCTGACCTTAACCTTTGACCCACACTTACACCTGACCTTAACCTTTGACCCACACTTACACCTGACTTTAACCTTTGACCCACATTAAACACGAGAGTTTCACCCTGCAGGTCGTAGACTGCCGCTCATTCCTCAACTACAACACGGAGAGAATCACAGGCTCCGTCAACGTCTACTGTCCACCACTGGTCAAGCGCAGGTAACGTGTTTGATTTTTTTTTTTATAATTTTTTTAACCCTAATTACTTTTTAATTAAAAGATGGCTTCTGGGGTAATTATGCGCAGTAAAACTTCCGCAGGAAATAGTTTTTTTTTTGTTCGACACCTCGTTAAAAGGTTGTCAGGTCGGGGAACAGGAAGTGACACGTAGCAGACGATGATGTGGATTGTGATGGATACTGTGGGTTAGAGGGGGGGGGGGGGCTTGATGTGAATTGTGATGGATACTATGGGTTAGACCAGGAGAACCATGAAGTGAATTGTCATGGGTTCTGTGGGTTAGACATGAGGAATACGTTTTCTTTCAGAATTTTTTTTAGACACATTCGGTCTAAAGACAGTAGCAAGTTCTGTGAATATTGTCTCACTCTAGTGTAACAGATTACAGGAAAACACATTTCAAACTAATAACAGAGGTTACTTCAGAAAAGTTTCAAGACAACAATTTAATTGCCGTTTTTTTTAGCACAAAAATAGAATTTTTAAATAACCTACCGGCTATACCCAGCTACAGAAGCCGTTAGGGCTGAAGTAGGTCACGTAAATTTCTGGGACCTCTCGGTGCCAGATCCAACTTCCGGTTGCCAGTGCGTCCTATCGATTTTGTTGTGAAGACGTCGAGGCCTGTTTGACTTGAGCCTTTTGGGTGGGAACTTCAATGGAGCGTTGGCTCTGAGCAGTGTTGAAACGGATTCGGCTTGGCCAGAAAAATCGCGACTGTTTCAGTACCAAAAAAATTTAAATAAAAAAAAAAATGGAAAATTAAATTTAAATTATTTCGTTATTTTAAAAAAAATCGTGGACAATTTAAAATTATTTTTTTTACGTCTCGCAGATAACTTTTTAAAAATAAATCGCAGTTCATTGTAACTCGGACACGAAAAATGTAATCTACAGTAACAAACAAACTGATGTAATTTGACACCAGAGATGTTTTTAAATATATCTTTGCTATTTTTGTCACGCGTTGTTTTAAAAAACAAATATCGTTATGCAATAGAGATAGCATCTTGTTACACAAGGTGAAGGACACGCGTAGACAAATCTCCTCGGGGTCAAGGTCACTTCTATAGAGTAATGCCACCATTGTTATTTGTACCGTTGAATGGTAAACTCCGTGAGTGGCATTGGGTAGAGAAATGTTTACTGAGGAACTTGACAGTGTGTAGAGAAATGTTTACTGAGGAACTTGACAGTGTGTAGAGAAATGTTTACTGAGGAACTTGACAGTGTGTAGAGAAATGTTTACTGAGGAACTTGACAGTGTGTAGAGAAATGTTTACTGAGGAACTTGACAGTGTGTAGAGAAATGTTTACTGAGGAACTTGACAGTGTGTAGAGAAATGTTTACTGAGGAACTTGACAGTGTGTAGAGAAATGTTTACTGAGGAACTTGACAGTGTGTAGAGAAATGTTTACTGAGGAATTTCCCAGAGATCTGTGGGTGTTTGATCAGATTATCTCAGTGTTTCACGCATTTTAAAATGATTTTCTTTGTGCTGAAACTAAAGATTTCCATGATGAAGTGAATATCTAGGATTGAATGTCATACAATCCTTCACTTATGTCAACACCCACCCCTAAACACCTCCCCACCCCCCGATGCCTTTGAAACTAGTAATCCCAAACTGGAAAATTCTCGAACAATCACAAAGAAACCAGATCTCTGCTTTGTTTACATGTACGTTGACATACATTATTTAAAATGTTAAAACTCCGCCTTTTATCGGCTAGTCGTTTAGTGGGGAGGATATGTGGGATTGTGTGTGTGTGTGGGGGGGGAGTAGAGTTATGTGGTAGGATGTAGATGTGGGAGGGAGGGGGAAGGACAATGGATACGTCATGAATATGTTAATTATAAGCTGATGAAACACTCGTTAACATTTTTTTTTATTCAAGTTATTGCGAAAACACCGACAAGTATTTTGTAACGAGGGATTAAGGTGGGATATTGGTCGCGTTTAATCTTTCATCACAAGCGTGGGGGTCAAGCGATGCGGGTTCGAACCCACACCACGGTCGTCTGGGTTTTTAAAAAATAGAAATATAATAGTCATGTTGTAATGTTTATCGGGGGAGAGGGGGGGGGGGAATCGTGTACAAGTTTTTCGTACATACATATCCAAGAGCTTACGAATGAATAGAAATAATCTGTCGCATTTTGTAATCATTTTGTTTTCAGGTTAAACACATTGAACCTGGGATTTAATGTTAAATTTAAATGGGCGTTTTGCTAATTTTCCTCCTGAATGTACATGTATAACTGAGCCATGTCAATCTGTAACTGACCCATGTCATTCTGTAACTGACACATGTCATTCTGTAACGGACACATGTCATTCTGTAACTGACCCATGTAAATCTGTAACTGACCCATGTCAATTTATTTCTGGCCCAAGTCATTCTGTAACCCACCCATGTAAATCTGTATATGATCCATGTAAGACTGTAACCCACCCATGTAAAAATGTAACTGACCCATGTTAATCTGTAACCCATCCATGTAACCCCCCATATAACCCACCCATGTATATCTTATATCTATAACCCACACGTTTAACCCGCCCATCTAAATCTGTACCCCCCACCCATGTTCACCTGTACCTGACCCACGTGACCCATGTGACCCATCTGACCCATGTGACCCATGTGACCCATGTAACCCATCTGACCCATGTGACCCATGTAACCCATGTGACCCATCTGACCCATGTGACCCATGTAACCCATGTGACCCATATGACCCATGTGACCCTTCTGACCCATCTGACCCATGTGACCCATCTGACCCATCTGACCCATGTGACCCATCTGACCCATCTGACCCATAAGACCCATCTGACCCATAAGACCCATGTGACCCATGTGACCTGGTGTCCCTTGTCTCTACAGGTTCCAGACCTGCCTGCCACTGACCACCATGCTGTCAGCTGAGACTAAGCTGACCCTGTGTCGGACGACGGTCAGCCATGTCGTGCTGCATGACCAGTCGACAGACGAGGCGCTGTTCCATCTCGGCCAATCGGATTTACCCCTGGTTCTGCACAGCCTCAGGCAGTTTCTGGGGGACCGGAACTACATTGTCCTTGCCGGTTAGTTTTAGTTTAACATTCTCCTGCTTTATTTAGAAGACCGGAACTACACGGTTCTTGCCGGTTAGTTTTAGTTTAACATTCTCCTGCTTTATTTAGAAGACCGGAACTACATGGTCCTTGCCGGTTGGTACTAGTTTAACATTCTCCTGCTTTATTTAGAAGACCGGAACTACACGGTTCTTGCCGGTTAGTTTTACTTTATCATTCTACAGCTATAATAAGGAGACCGGAACTACATGGTCCTTGTCGGTTAGTTTTACTTTATCATTCTACAGCTTTATTTAGAAGACCGGAACTACACGGTCCTTGCCGGTTAGTTCTAGTTTAACATTCTCCTGCTTTATTTAGAAGACCGGAACTACATGGTCCTTGCCGGTTAGTTCTACCTTACCATTTAGCAACTATGTTTAAAGACCGGAATCTATAGGCCATTGCCGGAATTTTTCCCAACGCAACAATCCCGAACAGTCCCGTGCTAAATTTTGCGACCGGAATAAACGGTCAGTTTTACCATAACCAAGCAATTTTAATGGAATCGAAACTGCATGGCTCATGACTGTTAATTTCTCTAGCAATTTTTTTTTATAAAGGAATTGAAGCTGTATACGCACTGAATGTTAGTTCTCAACCCAACTTTCTGGGCAAACTGAAAACATCACAGCTGTGTCTGTTTTCTTCTTCATTTTCTTCGATCTTAATTCTAGTGCTGGAAGAGATTCCCTCCAACACAATTCATTTTTGGATTTGCTCCCATAGCCTTTGTTCAACCAAGAACAAACTACAAGGCAGCAGTTGTTTGATTTTGGAGTTGTCTCTCCTAGAAGAGTGGCTGTCCCCAGCTAACGAGCCTCATCTGCCCGAGGGTTCGAACTCGAGACTTTTTGGTTTACCGACTCGACCGCTATCAAACTTAGTGAACAGCTCCTGTTTTTATTTATTTAAAAATAATTCTGACTACTGTTAATTTTCCTTCCTGAATTGCTAATTAATGATTGATCATTTCTGAACACCACCATTTGGAGAGAAGTGCAAATCCATTATAAGATTAAACAGAAATTATACAGGACTTATGCGCAGCTGTTATGTGGGTGCTTGGTATGTTTTGTGGGGGTTGTTCGGGGGTGGGGGGGGGGGAGTTGTACGCATATATGAAGCTATAGAACGTTGTTTACAAAATTTATGGCAGAAATGGATTCAAAACATTAATGGGTTACCACAAAATTAGAAGAAATCATTGATTGCCACATATAAGAATATATATATATATATATATATATATATATATATATATATATATATATATATATATTGAAAGCAGTTTTGGTAAGTTAAAAACCAAGGAATAATAGACTCCACCTCTCGATCTAATCACGTGACTAACTGATTTGTCGAAACCACTCCCATGGCCGTGGTTATCTACACAAGGGACAGATAATTATCACCGGGCCCTAATTACGTCCCCTGCGTCAATAGAAAGTGGGAGAGGTTTTTTGTGGACCAACAATTAATTCCACAACGCAAGCGGTGAATAATGTATGAGGGGAGGGGGAGGGGTTTCACGGTGTAGACCCAGGGGCGGGCGCCTACTCGGATGTCAAGGGAGGGGTGTGGGTGTAGCGGTAGCGCGGCACGTATCGTAGGTGAGCACTTGTGGGCTTGGGGTTCAACCTGGTGCGTCGGATTAGACAGCGAGCGCTAGTGTTGGATTGTTAGAGTGTCTGCCCGCCACAGACGCCAACTAGCCCTACACACCCACCTACCAACCCTCCACATCCACGTAGCAACCATCCATACCCATCAACCCTATACACCAACTCACCCTCCACACCAGCGTACTAACCATCGACACACACGTACCACCCCCCCCCCCCCAACCGCACACACCCACCTACCACCCCCAATCTCCACACACCCACCAACCAACCCTCCACACCCAAGTTCCAACCCCCACACCCACGTATTAAACCCCCACACCCACCTACCAACCCCCAACCCAACCCCACACACCCACCTACCAACCCCCAACCCAACCCCACACACCCACCAACCAGCCCTCCACACCCACGTATTAAACCCCCACACCCACGTACCAACCCCCCCAACCCAACCCCACACACCAACCTACCACCCCTATCCCCCACACACCCACCAACCAACCCCCAACCCCCACGTACCGACCCCCACACCGACATACCAACCCCCACTTCCACGTACCAACCCCCACACCTACATTACAAACCCCCCCCCCCACACCCACATACCAACCGCCCACACCTACGTATCAACCCCCAGTTCCATGTACCAACCCACACACTTACGTACTCACCCATCCCCCCCACACTTCCACGTACCAACTCCCCACACCTACGTACCGACCCCCTCACCTACGTACCAACCCACACACTTACGTACCAACCCCCCCCCCCACACTTCCACGTACCAACCCCCCACACCTACGTACCAACCCACACACTTACGTACCAACCCCCCACACTTCCACGTACCAACCCCCAAACCTACGTACCAACCCCCCCCCCCACACTTCCACGTACCAACCCCCCACACCTACGTACCAACCCCCACACCTACGTACCAACCCCCACACCTACGTACCAACCCACACACCTACGTACCAACCCACACACCTACGTACCAACCCACCCACACTTCCACGTACCAACCCCCCACACCTACGTACCAACTCCCACACCCACGTACCAACCCCCCACTTCCACGTACCAACCCCCCCACACCTCCGTACCAACCCACCACACCAACGTACCAACCTCCAAACCCACGTACCAACCCCCATACATACGTATCAACCCAGTACACACACGTACCAACACCCACTTAAAAACTCTTCACGTGCACTTAACTATCTTTCATTAGTCCAAGTCCTATATGGCAGTTTACCATTACCCAAATCAGTCTTTTATGGCTACATGAAAGTCCCACATCGCTACATAGTACCTCTAAATGGCAACACACCCCCCCCCCCACCCTCCAAAAAAATCATCTGTGGCATTTATCAATCATTTATCATCGCTAATCAATCACTCATTTATACACAATTGATCGCTTGTTGATAAATTAATGAGTTCCATCAAGCCGGGCTATGCTTGTAAAATATTCACAACTGTTTTGGTAGCGCCCTCTTGATTAGCGGAACGTTGGACAAGTGAGTAATTAAGTAATTAAAACAAACTCATTGACATGGGGTGATTGTATTTGTCTAGTTTTCACAAGTCAGAAAATTGTGTTTCTAGCTATAGAGATCCACCATATGCAGAACTACCAGCATTTGAAAGGAATAAAAGTTTATTTTATTTTAAGGACTTAACGTAATGATTTTAGGAAAACAAGCTGAGTCTATTTTCTCGGAGTAACAGGAGTAGGGCTTGTAAGTCTCGGTCTCTCTCACTTCATATTTGAATCTCGTTAGCCAGGGATAGATACTCATGAGTCCAACAAAATTATATACTGTCAATATGATTCCCATTGATAACAACAACAACAACAAAAAACAAACAAAACATGGTGGCTATTTGTTTCTATGCCTAGCTTTAAGATTCCAAACCAAAATACTACATTTATAAATGTTTTACTTATAATAGAATCAGAGGCGTAGCGAGGGGCGGGGCGGGGGGTGCGGACCGCTCAGGGTGACACCATTTAGGGGGGTGACACCAAGGCAAAAAATAACAAAATATGTAGAGAAAAATGATAATTCCACCTAATTAAGTGGTTAATTTGAGTGTTAAATAGTCTTTTAAGAGGTGCAAATCGAAAGTCTGAGGGGGGGGGGGGGAGGGGGGTGCAAATCGAAAATTTAAAGTTTGTCCCCGGGAAGGTTCACTACGCCTCTGAGGGGTGACACCAATAAGTGCCGCACCGGGTGACACCCGACCTCGCTACGCCACTGAATAGAATCAAATTAAGTACCGTTAAGCCTAGGCTATTAATTTTATATTAATATTCTACTTTCGTTTTAGGACAATTTGCTACGGATTCGAACAAATAAAGTCAAACTATACGCTTCTTTAAAAATCAAAATCACAACTTAACGTAGACTTTATTTTTTATTTTAGCTGTCCTACACCTTGTTGTATATCAGTCTCAATGTTTACGATTTTAAATAGCTTAACACTATCAGAAGTAACGTTTCTATTTTTTAATCGATTTAATAAAACATTCACACTTGGTTTAAAAAATACTAGCTGGCAAGTGGAGAACGAGAAGTTGGTGACCTACTTACAAGCCCTATTACACAGAGCCCTAGAGAACAATACTTAGATCAGTTCTTAGCTCTGAGAATAACAAGTAATAACACAGAGCCATAGAGAACAATACCCCGAGCAGATCGCAATGCTTAGAATAACAAGCAGAACACATTGAGCACTGCCTACAACAAATGGGAATCACAAACAACACTAGGGAAACATTTTTTGTATTAATGAATAATTTAAATGGGTGCAGGACATTATCCCCCCCCCCCCCCCATACTTTACCTCCCACCCCTGGAGCAATTACCCCCCTGTCAACTAACTTCGCCAGGTTAAGGATTGGGATAGGGTTAGGGTTTAAATGTGTGTTCAGCGTGCTAGGATGAATGTTAGAGTTAGGGTTAGCTATAGGTTTGTGTTTGGGGTTTGGGATTAGGGAGGTAATCTCTGGGAGTGGGGGGGGGGGGGGGGAGGGGGGATGTCCTAGACACAAGGTAAATATTGTGGAACAAATGTTACAAATAGTACAAAAGTTGTATGAATCCGAACGTGTTTATGAAAATCTTTTTTAAACAAAACAAAATTAAACGAAACAAAACGAAACTCAACGGAGTTAAACAGAGCCGAACGGACTTCTTCAAGAAATTCTCCAACTTGTTACAAAGTTTTCAGGGACCGTCAGCCATTTCTTCAACAAGTGAGAACAGAAATCGATAAATGAAGAAAGGATAAAAAAAAAACTCCCCCCCCCCCACATCTTCGCTCCACACTCACCCTCTTCTCTCCACACCTCCCCCTCACTCCCGCGCCCCTAAAACCTCTCCCACCTCCTCACACTCGATTCAAGAAAGAAAAGAGGGACGTGAGCCATCAAGTTAAATTTGAACACAAACAAATCCTTTGAAGATTAGAACTGCATCCGCAGAGGGTCTAAAAAAATAAATAAATCCGGGCTTTGGGGAATTTTAAAAGCGGCTAATATAGAATCGGTGCATGTGGTATTTAGATAGATCTTCCTGTTTTGAGAACCTACATCAGCAGTTGTAGGGGTAAGGTAGGGTCAGAGGTTGTGGGGTGTGGTTTATGATAAGGGTGGGTTTAGGTAACTTACAGCGATAGGGGGGATAGGAAGTCAGTGTATAATTGGTAGCTTAGAGGTTGTTTACGATTGGTTTATTACAGATTGTGTACGATTGGTGGATTACAGATTGTGTACGATTGGTGGATTACAGATTGTGTACGATTGATCGATTACATATTGCTTATGATTAGTAGATTACAGATTGTGAATGATTGATTATTAAAGATTGTGTATGATTGATGATTACAGATAGCGTTTGCTTGGAAAGAAATCACACTCTGACACCTTAGAAGCCTTGCTTATTCTAAATTTCCCTACTTTAAAAAAAAGCCCTAAATCAAGATACAAATAGATTTACTGAAATAGAAACATTTTCATTTGTACCGTGCACGTCACTATATTGCAAGTATTTTAATGCACGTGAGTATTTAAAGACCATTGAGTATAGCGGCCTAACATATAGTAATCACATATAACACTAACCAGTCAGGCCGTTTAACATATAACCCTACAATTGATATTGTTTATGTATGAAACAAACCTCAAATATTTCTTTGTCTAAACCAGGGGTCTCCAAACTACGGCCCGCGGGCCGGATGCGGCCCGCGAAGTCCTCTCATCCGGCCCGCGGAGATCTTTTCGTCCAAGGAAAAATCGTTTGTTAGTGATGGTTGAGGAACTTTGCCCAGAAAAATCAAAGACATGCCTGGAAGAAATAGGCCCCCGAACTGAAATTTAATAGTTAATGCGGCCCTCGGACTGAAAAGTTTGGAGACCCCTGGTCTAAACCGATGTTACACTTGACCGCGTCCACATTCTCCCCGCGATACCACTGTATCGATACCGTTATCAACAACACCCACGTCCACCGGCACTTAAAAAACGAAAGTACCTAAACCACATTACTAAAGCAAATTTTTCTTTTTGTGTGGTGTGTTTAGCTGAACACCTGATGCACGACCAGGTACGACAACAGGTAAACAGTGCAGGTGAGATGAAAGATAAGCGCAGCCTTGTTGTCGTTCCTGAAACAAGCTCACTAATGTCTTAACCACTTCCTGCTCCAGTCGACCGGCAAATAATCACGCGCGCAAATTGTTTACCGGAAGGCGAAGATAAGCGGCGAATTTCATCCGGTGCGCCGGCTTTGAAAGTGTGCACGGTGTGGGGGTGGGGGCTTAGCACGGTGTGGGGGTGGGGGCTTAGGTTCTACCGACTAGCAGATGGCCGAGTTTCATTCCACGGCACGCGCCCACGTAAGATGCTATAAATAGAAGTGGGAGGCCCACCCCGCTTGAAAAAAAAAGTGAAATATGCATGAGTATCTTTCACTGGACTAAGTAGAGTTAAGTGCAGATAAGTAAGGGAGGGGGGGTCATATAGATTTTGTGGTGTAAGGGGTTTCATGTAGAGTTTGGTGGTGGGGTGGGAGTGGGATAATACTTAATATATGGTGTAATAAGGGGGAGTTTTGTGATAAAGATGGTAGTGGGAGAACATGCAGAGTGTGCTCATTACGGAGTTCTGATCAGTGGTGTAAATCAATGGACGCCAGCTAGAAAAGTCTCAAAGGTATTTGAGAGGTCCATAAATTAATTTAAAAATCATGCACGGCGTAGTTACAATTAATATGGTTATAAAATCCTGCCTGTCTGGTTTATTTCGGACTTTACTAAAGATTGGATGTATTTGATGTTTTTAATATTTTCGGTAACTAAATAATTTTTTTTTAAAAAAGCAAAAACAATTTGGTTTTCACGTGTAATGGCGACATAAACAATGGCATCCTGCTATTCGATAAGCCGCCATAAATTTTATTGTACACATTGTAAGCTAAAAATAGAAAAACTAGGTCATGGTGTTTAAATTTGCATTGTTATTTAAAAACTTGATCTGCAAAGTTTTGTAAACAAATAGTTATCGATCACTAAGTTACTGTACAGCCAATCAATATTTGTCTTACGAAAGTGAAACATCCGGTTATAACTTAGGCTTGATGAAAATAAATAAAAATGTAGCCTTAAACTCAACAAATTATTTTCAAGTTCTCTGGATTTGCAACTTTGATAGCATTTATTCTAAAAATATAACATTTTAAAATTAATTTTAGGCTTAAGTTTTTAGTTTTTATTTTTTTTACGGTCTAAATCTAAAAAGCACGTTTTTATTCCATGTCAACAACACTATGGAAGGAATCTCCTCATCTCGCTGGTGTCCATTAAGAAGCTTAAGGTTGGGATATATATATATATATATATATATATATATATATATATATATATATATTGCCAGGAAGCTTAGCTGTTGCTTTGAGTTCGACTAGTGATCAAGCTAATTAGGATGTATGCTGTGGTATTTTCTACAATTTTCCTCTCATTTGTTGTATAACGCTATGTTACTATTCACCTCACTCTTTTAAACTAAATAAAAAATAAACCGGGAGTGATCTCCCCTAAACTTTCTCGAATATTCTAATATAACACTACAGGGGATGGCAACTCGGGATATAGACTTCTAGACATGATTTTTAATCCATTTTAAATACTCACATTTCTTAAAATAGAATATAATCTCGTAGAAAAAAGAAATGCACACCAAGTGAACGCTAAATAAAAAAAGCGAATAATAGTGCGCAATATTATTAGTACTTTATAAATTTACATGCGTTTTTTGAGAAATCGGAAATAGCGTAAATAAGTACTTCCGGTCAACGGAAATTACTCAAAATTTGACAGAAGGTAGAGAATTAGCTCTTTTACTTACATATCAAATTTCATTTATCTATCTGAAATAGTACTCAAGTTATAGGCTTTTGAAAAATTCAAAGTAGAAAAAGTACCACTTCCGGTTATCGGAATTCGCTCAAAAGTTGATACGGATCTACGATTTTGATAAAATACTTATATATGAAATTTCACCAGCCTAGCTGTAACGGTACTCAAGTTATCGTGTTTACACACGGACACACAGACACACAGACACACAGACACACACACACAGACATACGGACAAGATTGCAAAATTATGTTTTTCCGTATCAGTGAGGTGTAAAACGTCGAGATTTGTAAAAATCTCGATTTTTTTTTGCACGATTACAATACTTTCTCTATACTACGTATATACGAGAAAGTAAAAAACAAACAAACATTAAAAACCAAAACGAAACAACGTTAATGGCTGTTATGGGGGAGAATATATCTGGCAACTTTCTCTCCATTAAAAAAGTCAGCGGGGGACAACTCTGGGTTATTTTTACTATGCGCGAGACAGCCGGAGACACAACTTCCGGTGCAAAAAACGTGGGCGTTCATTTGTTTCCTAAAAAAAAGAGTTACACTTACGTTTGTGAGTGTGTGTGTGTGTGTGTGTGTGTCTGTGTGTGTGTGTGTGTGTGTACGCAAAAGACCAAACCCCCCCCCCCCCCCCCCAAATAAAAAAAAAAAAAAACCCACATTATGTAACACTCACACAAAAATTTAGTAGTTCATACCATTTACGGTGATCTACACAGTATGTCTAAATCCTTCTCATACAAATTATACTACATTACAAGAGCAAGACGAAGGATGGGCTAGCTGACCAGGGACATTTTAATAGGGGCCCACAACCGCATATTAAAATTTTCATTGTGTATTTTTCCCTATCGAACCCCGGTGATCGTCCTCAGCTGGATGGGGATGCAACAATTTAAAAAAAAAATAAACCGGGAGTGATCTCCCCTAAACTTTCTCGAATATTCTTATATAAAACAACAGGGGATGGGAACTCGGGATATAGTTATGATTTTTAATCCATTTTTACTTTCTCGTATATACGTAGTATAGAGAAAGTATTGTAATCGTGCAAAAAAAAAAAATCGAGATTTTTACAAATCTCGACGTTTTACACCTCACTGATACGGAAAAACATAATTTTGCAATCTTGTCCGTATGTCTGTGTGTCTGTGTGTCTGTGTGTCTGTCTGTCCGTGTGTAAACACGATAACTTGAGTACCGTTACAGCTAGGTTGATGAAATTTCATATATAAGTATTTTATCAAAATCGTAGATCCGTATCAACTTTTGAGCGATTTCCGATAACCGGAAGTGGTACTTTTCCTACTTTGAATTTTTCAAAAGCCTATAACTTGAGTACTATTTCAGATAGATAAATGAAATTTCACATGTAAGTAAAAGATCTAATTCTCTACCTTCTGTTAAATTTTGAGTAATTTCCGTTGACTGGAAGTAGTAATTTACGCTACTTCCGATTTCTCAAAAAACTAATGTAAATTTTTAAAGTACTAATAATATTGCGCACTATTATACGCGTTTTTATTCGGCGTTTGCTTGGTGCGCAATGTTTTTTTTATGAGATTCTATTCTATTTTTAAAAGTTTAAGTATTTAAAATGGATTAAAAATCATAACTATATCCCCAGTTACCATCCCCTGTTGTTTTATATAAGAATATTCGAAAAAGTTTAGGGGAGATCACTACCGGTTTATAAATACTTAAACTTTTTAAAATAAAATAGAATCTCATAGAAAAAAGTATTGCACACCAAGCGAACGCCGAATAAAGATGTTCATAATGGTGCGCAATATTATTAGTTCTTTATAAATTTAGATGCGATTTTGAGAAATCGGAAATAGCGTAAATTAGTACTTCCCGTCAACGGAAATTACCCAAAATTTGACAGAACGAAGAGCATTAGATTTTTTACTTACTTGTGAAATTTCATTTATCTATCTGAAATAGTACTCAAGTTATAGGCTTTTGAAAAATTCAAAGTAGAAAAAGTACCACTTCCGGTTATCGGAAATCGCTCAAAAGTTGATACGGATCTACGATTTTGATAAAATACTTATATATGAAATTTCATCAACCTAGCTGTAACGGTACTCAAGTTATCGTGTTTACACACACACATACACACATACACACACACACACAGACATACGGACAAGATTGCAAAATTATGTTTTTCCGTATCAGTGAGGTGTAAAACGTCGAGATTTGTAAAAATCTCGATTTTTTTTTTTGCACGATTACAATACTTTCTCTATACTACGTATATACGAGAAAGTACAAATTCAAATCGCCAATAGGTCTAGTACAGCACCGTTCCTGGGAGCCCACCGGTTCTGTTTTACCTGGGACCCCACGGGGATTTTTCCCTTTAGACCCACGGGCCAGTACACATCTGAGCAAGACCATAAGGGCATGCGCTATACACCAAGAGATTACATTCTACAGAAAATACCGCATGCATCGCATCAGCTACATAACACGCAAGTCACGATATGAACACACTGGGCCTCACGACGGTAGGTTTATTTACAGGAGATTAGCGAATCGGCCATTAGAGAATAGCAATTTAACCTTGGATTATTGGTAGCTCACAGAAAATAGTAACTGGTATCAAATCTTAACGAAACAAAGTAGCAGAAACACAACGGGTAGTGAAGTACCCACTTTTACTTGTGTTTTGTTTACTGTGATGTTGATGAATGTAATTATACTGGAGGTTTGATCTGGGGGTAAACGACAGAAGGGTTACTGCCAAGTTAGACATTAGGAGTAAAATTGTTGGGGAGGCACTTAACGAGAAGAATGGGTAGTGTAAGAAGTAAGGTGTAGTGTTGTACAGAACCGACTTCTTTTGTATTTATTTTCTGTCCCTTTTTATATATTTAAAAAAAAAAATAATTAAAAAATTTTTTTCTTTGTTTTCTTTGATGTGGAAGGTTTTAACAATGGCTAAAGATCTTGGTTCCAAGGACACTGTTTTTGCTGTAACTTCTTTAAAATATGCTCTGATACCCTTCTCCAAATCTTTTTTTAACTTCTAAACCTACTAGACGTGCCTTTTTACTTTCTCGTATATACGAAGCATAGAGAAAGTATTGTAATCGTGCAAAAAAAAAAAAAATCGAGATTTTTACAAATCTCGACGTTTTACACAGCACTGATACGGAAAAACATAATTTTGCAATCTTGTCCGTATGTCTGTGTGTCTGTCTGTGTGTCTGTCAGTGTGTCTGTCTGTGTGTAAACACGATAACTTGAGTACCGTTACAGCTAGGTTGATGAAATTTCATATATAAGTATTTTATCAAAATCGTAGATCCGTATCAACTTTTGAGCGATTTCCGATAACCGGAAGTGGTATTTTTTTCTACTTTGAATTTTTCAAAAGCCTATAACTTGAGTACTATTTCAGATAGATAAATGAAATTTCACATGTAAGTAAAAGATCTAATTCTCTACCTTCTATCAAATTTTGAGTAATTTCCGTTGACCAGAAGTACTAATTTACGCTATTTCCGATTTCTCAGAAAACGCACGTAAATTTATAAAGTACTAATAATATCCCGCACTATTATGCACATTTTAATAGGCGTTCACTTAGTGTGCAATTCTTTTTTTTTTACGAGATTCCAGTCTATTATAAAAAGTTTAAGTAATTAAAAATGAATTACAAATATTGTCTATGTCCTGAGTTGCCATCCCTCGTAGTTTTATATTAGAATATCCGAGAAAGTTTAGGTGAGATCACTTCCGGTTTATTTAGGTGCTATCTGTAGGTGACCCTTTTTACAAGCTTTTATTTAACTCACTTCCTCTGTCTGTCTGTCTGTCTAGATCGAAACTGCCGAGCGAAATTGCAGGCAATTCTAACTGACAGATACGGTTCGTAATGTTTATAACCCCTTCAGGTTTGCCATGCTTTGTTTTTGCCTGGTACTTGAAGTTTTGAGGCCTTGTACTTCCCTGGGGCCATGACTGCCCCCCCCCTTTTTTTCTCTATCTCATTGTTTACTCAATTTTCATGACATACATCTTGAAAATAAAATACTTAAAAAAAACTTTTTAAAAAACCACGTTTTTCTTGTGGACTAAAAAGTAGAAAATAACTATTTACATACATTTGATGACAAAAAACGTGGGTACGTTCACCATCAAATTTCCCGACCCATCTGCCCGACCCACGTTTTTTGTCATCAAATGTATGTAAATAGTTATTTTCTACTTTTTAGTCCACAAGAAAAACGTGGTTTTTTAAAAAGTTTTTTTTAAGTATTTTATTTTCTCCTTTTTAGTCCGTTGCTACACATGAAAAACGTGGTTTTTAAAAAAGTTTTTTATATAGTTTATTTTCTACTTTATCTAATGACTTGATTAAGTATGAATTGACTAAGTGTTTATAAATACACGGACTAAAAAAATCTTGAGCGACCAGGATTCGAACCTGGGTTGTCGCGGCCACAACGCGAAGTACTAACCACTATACGATCACGGCCAGCGCGCTCACATCGATTGGGGCCGAAGTAACTGTGTCAATAAGCCTCCAGTCTTGTCGGTATCTTTAGAAATCATGTCCTCAATTTTATGGTCCTTGGGGCGTAATTAAATTAAGCTAATTACGGTCTCTAATTGCTAGTTTTTATGATTGCATCTGAAATTGTTAGGCGAAAGTAACCTGCATGCCAAATTTCAGATCTATAGAGCAATCAGAAGTGGGCTAATTTTCGATGTCAATTTTAACAACAAACACACAAACGCGAAGCTGAGTTAATAAAAACGTGTTAATTAGCTTTCATTCGTGTAAGATATCCCGTGGTTAAACACACTTTACAAATTTTCACCCACAAGCTTGACACCAGAAAGAAAAAAAAAAACATGGTTTCTTTCTTTTCCTGGGTTTATGTTTTTATGTGACAACTGTAATCTCAGTCTCCATGCCCAGAAGGTATTTGCAAAAGTGCAGCATCATAAGTGAGCGTCCAGGTAGATACAAGTAAAATGTGTAGAAGACAAGGCCAAGAAAAAACAGCAACAATATATTACATGACGATTCTCTACAGGCTCCAGGAAACATACGATGTACAAGATAACATAGGAGAAGTACTAATAGTTAAACCTGGCTAAAGCTGTCCTGATCACCATTTTCAAACTGCAACTGTTTTTAACCAACTGTATTAAAACTTTTCAGTAAAAAAATAAAGAACAGCGGGTTATTATCAAATGCAACTAAACTCATTTACCGTCCCTTTTTATAAGGGATCCAAAATTTTGTATTTTAATAAATGTCATTAGACTAATTCCATCGAGAGTACTTGGATTAAAATGACCAAACTATTCCTTACTAAAAGCTAATGTGTTTAATTTTAAACTACTTCTGTACTTTAAGCTACTGATAACTAATATTTGGTATTTGATCAACTGTTAATAAAGTAAACAATAATATGTTTAGTTTGAAAGTATAGACCTTGAGCTGCCTTATCATTAATTGCGTTAATGATTTTTTTAAAAATTGTAGCTATTTGGTTAAACATTGCCTCCCCTGTTCTATTTTTAAAAACAACTGTAGTTCGTTTAAAGTGTAGGATATAACAGTACAATGGGAGGGGGGCGTGTTACATAACATACCGCTCTTCCTACATAAAAACCTTTTAATTGAAAAACAAATACACCATTAAAATAAATCCATCAGCACAAGCACCAACTGACAACCACCACCACCACCACCAACTGACAACAACAACCAACACCAACTAACAACCACCACCAACACCAACTGACAACCACCACCAACACCAACTGACAACCACCACCACCAACGGACAACCACCACCACCAACTGACAACCACCACCACCACCAACTGACAACCACCACCAACTGACAACCACCACCACCACCAACTGACAACCACCACCACCACCAACTGACAACTACCACCACCACCAGCTGACAACCACCACCACCAACCTACAACCACCACCACCACCAACTGACAGCCACCACCAACGGACAACCACCACCAACGGACAACCACCACCACCACCAACTTACAACCACCACCACCAACCTACAACCAACACCACTAACGGACAACCAACACCACCAACTGACAACCACCACCACCAACTGACAACCACCACCACCACCACCAACTGACAACCACCACCACCAACTGACAACCACCACCACCACCACCAACTGACAACCACCACCATTATTGACAACCATCAACTACACCTAACTAGACCACCACTATTATTGACAACCACCAACTACACCTAACTAGACCACCTATATACACGTTTTTTCAACATTTTACAACCGTCAACATCTGCCGACGTCATCTTCAACTGTCAGGGACTCCCCCCCCCCCCCCCACCACCATCGCACCAGGTGTCACCCAACTCCCACGCACGCCGTGAGTTCAATACTCACCATCGGCTGTATCAACACTGCTCACCCTTCTCTGTCCCCAGCTGGATTAGCCCTCGAATCGTTCGCTTGAGCCTTTCCCTATCTGGTTGGCAGCGGTTCTCAATCTCACATGTCTCTTGTACCCCATTTCAACTTGACCAGATTACCCTAGACCAAGGGTCGGCAACCTGCGGCTCGCGAGCCGCATGCGGCTCTTTTGATGTCAAGATGCGGCTCTCCAGCTACTTGTACAAATACTAATAATCTTAATAAAAAAAAAAATATTTGAAATTAAAAAAATGTTAGTGGCTCTTTAAAACCAGGGAAATTTTGAAAATTGTAACTTTTGGCTCTTCCGCTTCGAAAGGTTGCCGACCCCTGCCCTAGACTCGACTACATAGCCTAGTAATTTATTCCTTTTAAACATAACAACATAATCTTAGTCAAGTGCCCCACATCAACTAAACAACATAATCTTAAGTCTAGTGCCCCACATCAACTAAACAACATAATCTTAGTCTAGTGCCCCACATCAATTAAACAACATAATCTTAGTCTAGTGCCCCACATCAACTAAACAACATAATCTTAAGTCTAGTGCCCCACATCAACTAAACAACATAATCTTAGTCTAGTGCCCCACATCAACTAAACAACATAATCTTAGTCTAGTGCCCCACATCAACTAAACAACATAATCTTAGTCTAGTGCCTCACATCAACTAAACAACATAATCTTAGTCTAGTGCCCCACATCAACTAAACAACATAATATTAAGTCTAGTGCCCCACATCAACTAAACAACATAATCTTAGTCTAGTGCCTCACATCAACTAAACAACATAATCTTAGTCTAGTGCCCCACATCAACTAAACAACATAATCTTAGTCTAGTGCCTCACATCAACTAAACAACATAATCTTAGTCTAGTGCCCCACATCAACTAAAAAACATAATATTAAGTCTAGTGCCCCACATCAACTAAACAACATAATCTTAGTCTAGTGCCTCACATCAACTAAACAACATAATCTTAGTCTAGTGCCTCACATCAACTAAACAACATAATCTTAGTCTAATGCCCCACATCAACTAAACAACATAATCTTATGCTAGTGCCCCACATCAACTAAACAACATAATCTTAGTCTAGTGCCCCACATCAACTAAACAACATAATCTTAGTCTAGTTCCCCACATCAACTAAACAACATAATCTTAGTCTAGATCCCCACATCAACTAAACAACATAATCTTATTCTAGTGCCCCACATCAACTAAACAACATAATCTTATGCTAGTGCCCCACATCAACTAAACAACATAATCTTAGTCTAGTGCCCCACATCAACTAAACAACATAATCTTAGTCTAGTGCCCCACATCAACTAAACAACATAATCTTAAGTCTAGTGCCTCACATCAACTAAACAACATAATCTTAAGTCTAGTGCCCCACATCAACTAAACAACATAATCTTATGCTAGTGCCCCACATCAACTAAACAACATAATCTTATGCTAGTGCCCCACATCAACTAAACAACATAATCTTATGCTAGTGCCCCACATCAACTAAACAACATAATCTTAGTCTAGTGCCCCACATCAACTAAACAACATAATCTTATGCTAGTGCCCCACATCAACTAAACAACATAATCTTATGCTAGTGCCCCACATCAACTAAACAACATAATCTTATGCTAGTGCCCCACATCAACTAAACAACATAATCTTATGCTAGTGCCCCACATCAACTAAACAACATAATCTTATGCTAGTGCCCCACATCAACTAAACAACATAATCTTAGTCTAGTGCCCCACCTCAACTAAACAACATAATCTTAGTCTAGTGCCCCACATCAACTAAACAACATAATCTTATGCTAGTGCCCCACATCAACTAAACAACATAATCTTAGTCTAGTGCCTCACATCAACTAAACAACATAATCTTATGCTAGTGCCCCACATCAACTAAACAACATAATTTTATGCTAGTGCCCCACATCAACTAAACAACATAATTTTAGTCTAGTGCCCCACATCAACTAAACAACATAATCTTATGCTAGTGCCCCACATCGACTAAACAACATAATCTTATGCTAGTGCCCCACACCAACTAAACAACATAATCTTATGCTAGTGTCCCACATCGACTAAACAACATAATCTTATGCTAGTGCCCCACATCAACTAAACAACATAATCTTAGTCTAGTGCCTCACATCAACTAAACAACATAATCTTAGTCTAGTGCCCCACATCAACTAAACAACATAATCTTAGTCTAGTGCCTCACATCAACTAAACAACATAATCTTAGTCTAGTGCCCCACATCAACTAAACAACATAATATTAAGTCTAGTGCCCCACATCAACTAAACAACATAATCTTAGTCTAGTGCCTCACATCAACTAAACAACATAATCTTAGTCTAGTGCCTCACAT